>NC_134353.1:151710314-151890314 GCF_048569485.1 Anomaloglossus baeobatrachus
AATTTTTGTTTTCATATACAAATGAAGCAAGAGATACAGATACCTAAGCAAAACATTCCCATCCCATCCATCCCCCCAGAGGAACATCATTTTAATCACATCCTGCTATAAACTTATTATTCCAAGATTATTGATTAATACGAATGCTACAGATTTATCACAGTGGTTCATGCTGGGTGATGAATCTGGTGCTTCTTCAGACTGTCTAGTGTAAATTTATGCTACCTATTAGATGGCTTCTATTGTGCCAGAAACTTGCGCCAAAATCTTGTCACATTCTATTGGGTGCACAATAGGCCATATTCTTTTTAATACAGTCACATCCCCTTAAAGCGAAGTCACATTCTCAAGGTGCAGAAATTGTCTAACACACATAATAAATATGCTACAAGTCATAAGACCTATAGCCGAACATTTCCCCAGACGACTGATGCATTTAGCTTGATAAATCTCCATTATTTGCACTTCAGCAGTTGGACAAGTGCTGATGAAGTTGAAAACGTACATTCAAGGTTTGTCACTCGCACATACGTAGATTACTGCAGGAAAAACAATTACCATTTCCATTGCTTAACTACTGCTATATCTGCAATGTTCTCGTTAAAGGGAACCTGTCATCAGATTTGTCCCCTATAAGCTGTGGCCACCACCAGTAAGCTCTCATATACAGCATTCTAGAATATTGTATATAAGAGCCCAGGCCGCTGTGTGTAACATAAAACATAACTTTTACTATACTCAGTGGCAGGGTCTGGGTCCTATGGGTGTTACTGGTCTCGGTCCAGTGCCTCCTATCTTACTTCCAGGTTTTCCGAGTCTTGACAGCGCTGACCCGCTTCATTCCGTGATTGACTGCAGTTGGTTAAAATTTTAAGTCCACAGTATGTGATAACGTTTTGATCAGGGATGGGGGAGGTGACCCCACATCGATCGACAGAATGGGCTACGTTTATCCCCTTAGCGCTCATGCTCAACCGCAAATCCATTCTTTCCCTATGGGGCTACGAAACACTGTACTCCGCTTTTTCAGGTAGCCCCATAGAGCATGAATGGAGCTGCAGTCTGCCATCCGACCTGCCATTCCATTTTGTAATGGGGATAAAAATACCCCAATGTGCCAAGGTGATTACACTGAAAGATGATTGTGACTGAGTGGTTTTAAACCTGTTCCTTTCATAATAATCCTTCAATGTAAACAGGATCAATGAACGAGCAAAGTCCTCGTTCGTAGGGTAAATAACTTTCTCAGGCTGCTAAAAAGATCATTTCTCTCGGCAGGGCTTTATACTATGTAAACAAGACCTTCGCTGCCGAGAACAATGGCACTCGGTGAGATAAGCAATCTATTACCGATCGTTCGGAGCCCATCTTTTTCTGCATTCTGCCTGTTTAACAACTGTTGATCAGTACATCAGTACGGTATATTCGCAGGTCACCATATCCCATTTGCAGACAGAACGGATACTATTTGGTGTGCTGAAAAATACATTATTGCTTCACACTGGAGCCAATTGTTGTAGGGAAAATAAATATAGTAGGGTCAGGCATGACCTCCGCTCATCCTCGTCTCCTAGATATTTACAGTCATTGGTACCTGATGTGAACACAGACTCCACAGGCAGCCTTATCTAACAGACTTGTGGCCATGTGAGCACCGACACTGCATCATATACATCTGATTATTCAGAGCTTCTTTCTGCTTAATCAAGGAGACTGTGAGCAGACATACAATGCTAAACTGGTAGCATAAACCACAGATGTACTGGACATCCTGCTGAATGTCCACAAACAGCGTCAGAGCCACCGGCATCCACATATAGTCACCGTCCTATCGACCTCAAAGTTTGTACCACCAGATACCAGCAGCTAACTACATGAACGCTGCAAGGGGGGGGAAGGGTCTCTGTATAGAGATCACTCATTTACAGGACATTTTTGTAATGGTCTCTTGCACTGGTCATAGTTTTGCAAAACCATTAAAAGGACTTTGTAAGCATAGAATGACTTTTCAAACCTAGTACAGGCGCTCGTTACATCATGGCAGGGTTAAACATTTAAATACACCTTCCCACCTGCTTGTTTTCCTTCAATCTCCACCCCCCCCCCCCTTGTTTGATTAACAGCTCTGGCTTCCTAGAGCCAGAAAATGGCAGCCCTAGAGGGAAAACAATCAGGTAGGAAGGAGCACATAAATGTTTAGCCCACCATGATGCACCAAATGCCTGTACTTGGTTTGAACAGTCATTCTATGCTGACAGAATCCCTTAAATAATCAACATTCAATTTACACTCAATCTCAAACAATCCATTGTGACAGTGGGCGGGATGTCTGGCCCTAATGTGCTTAGGGGCTGGGCTTATCTGGAGGAGCATAACTAAGCGGCTACCTGATTTTCGCTAGAGCCTCTAGTGACGAGGATAGACTTGAGCCACAGGTAGTCACAGGCAGCCTCCAGGTGCTACTCCAGGGTAGTCCCCAAGTCTACAGCAGCTGACTGGATGGTAAGGGAGCAGGAGACTTCGGCAGAGCTCAAACATAATCAGACTGACCAAGGACGGTACAAACAGAGCAGGTTCAGGAAACAGACTAAGATGGATGAGGACAGGTAAGGACAAACAGAAGGCAAGCCAGGAGAAGTCAGGACAAACAAGAGGCTAGCCAGGACAAAACAGGAGACATGAAACAGAGACTAAACAGACAGACAAATAGAGCTTACTATAAGAGCTAGCTAAAACAAAACGGACAGACAAAACAGACCTCAAGCTAACAGAAGAGCATACTATAAGTCAGACACCTGTGTGGAAAAAAGAGCTGCCTGAAATACCGAGTGCTGGCGGGTGAACACTGCAGGACATAGGGAATACAAACTGCTGTAGAGTCTGGCTGTGCTCTATTATAGCAAGGAGAAACTCAGCATTAACAGGTGGGTGCAGCAGCAATCTGGCCACACACAAGACAGTGCCCGCAGTGAGTAGGACGGCGCATACCGCCATGCGGGTCACAGGCATAGCATCCATTTGAAAGCTACTATCACTTTCATGATTAAGTGAGCCTTATGCTGCAGGACCCCATCCTTAAACATGGGGTTCTGATATTTTAAAAATAACCAATGGACTGATAATTGCATTGTTTAAAAGGGGTATGCTGGAGAGAGAAAATAATCTTCTACTGTCCCGACCCTCAAACTGTAAAAAGTTAAGATGTGCGGTGTTTCCATATCCTCAAACTACCTGTAATTCAGTGTGAAACTGGAGATGATCTTTGCTGCTCCCCCTCCTCTCTGGGATGTTACATCACACATCAGGGGGCGTGGCCTTAACCAGACTGCCTAGTAACAGCCAGCACCATGATAATAGTGACTTCATCTATTATTAGGGGGCTGGCTCTTACCAACACCTTGGTGCAGGCCATACCCTCCGATATGTAATGCAATGTCCCAGAGGGGAGGGGGAGCAGAAAAGAGCAGCTCCAGAGTCACACTAAATTACAGGTAGTGTGAGCATTCGGCCGGGGCCACACGGGGATTACTGCGATCCCCTCGCATAACACTCGGCTCACGCTGGCAGTACAGTAGAGCCAAGTGTCATGCGAGTGTCACTGCGACTGAGGTCCTACCGTGCAAGCGGACCTCAGCTGCGGGGGGTGGGCTGGCACGGAGGAGCAGAGGGAGGGATTTATCTCCCTCTCTCCTCTGTTGTCGGCTATTGCCATTCTCGCACTGCACTCGCTGTACACCGGTGTACCGCGAGTGCAGTGCGATTTTTCTCTCGCCTCAGACTTGAATGGGTGCGAGAGAAAGAGTCTCGCATTACAGTCGAAGCATGCTTCGATTGTTTTGTCGGTCCGATTAGGGCTGAGAAAATAATCACTCATGTGTGCTGACACACAGGCTAATATTGGTCCGAGTGGAATGCGATTTTTTTATCGCACTCCACTTGCACCGATTTTCATGCCGTGTGGCTTAGGCCTTCAGAACAGCATTGTGCATGTAATCTTTGTAGTTTATGAGGGTAGAGAGAGTAAAATAATTTTTTATCTCCCCAGAATACCCCTTTAAAGGTGACTGCTGACCGACCGCTTATTCTTAATGGACGTAATAGGCAAAAGCTGTTGGAATCCTAGTTCATAATGGTTGCGCTGCACAGAAGAGGAAAAAAAAAAAAAAAGTATAAAAGTGAGACAAATGACACGACAAATTACAGAGTTTATCACTTCTGCATGCTACCTTCAGAGAGGTCAGGATAAATCAACTGGCAGGTTTCTTATAAATGGAAAAATTCTTCCAGCCTGATACGCCTTGTAATAACTGCACCTTTTATCTTCTAACAATATGTCTAGTCAGTGTTTGGAGCTTTATATCAGGAAACAGATACAGAACTGGTGCCTAGTGTTCTGTGCAGTGCAGCGCCTGCAAGACTTCTTTTTGGTGGACTTTGATAACTTGTATTGTGGACTAAAATGTGGTAACTGGCTGCCTAATCTAGCCCCCAGTACACAAATTGGGGTTTTGTGGGTGCCAATAGAAGGCCTCTATAGCTGCCACAGCACATTTTGTGTAAAGAATAACCAGACTCTAGTAAACCCCTTGGTTAGAAGGGATTAAGACCCAGGTGTGACAAACGTAGGCTATGATCTTACAGCTTAACCCCTACAACCTCCGGTCAATTTTCCGTTTTAGTTTTTTCCTCCTCTTATTCCAAGAGCCATAACTTTTTTATTTTTCCATTAATATAGCGATATGAGGACTTGTTTTTTGCCTTTTTTTTTTTATATCAAGGCTGCGGTTATCCCTGTTGCTTATGCACCTTTTTCTACCACACTTTTTCTTTCCACACAACTTTCCATTAGGCCTATTTCACACGTTCGTGAAAAACACAGACGTTTTTCACTGACATGTAAAAAACGCCTATGTCCCTCCGTGAATCATGGCACACGTGGGATATCCATGTGCAATCCTTGATACGTGATCCATACTGCGTGATTTCACACGGCGATAAACTCACCTGCCTCCACTCCTTCTGTCCATGGTGCTGAAGAGTCTCACGATGCTGCATCCGGCCGCCGCTGTCTCTCACCTCTGCAGCTACTTCCGGGCCGGCTCTGGCTGCATACATGAATATGCATGCCATAATGAGCTGGACAGGAAGAAGCAGAGAGCAGCTGCCGAACAGTGTCGCTGGAGACGGGTGAGTTGAAAATGCTTATTATTTTCAATGCACGTTTTTCTCTGGTGTGTATTTCACGAATCACACCATAGGTCCATGGGAAATCAGTGATGCCAGAAAAAAAATGAGCGCACAGAGACCCAGTCAGTGAAAAATCATTGATATGTGCGCAAACCCATTGATTTTAATGGGTCTGCGTTTGTCCGTGATTCTGGTATGTATAAAAACTAGCACATACGGTACGTACCAGAATCACTGACGTCTTAATATGCTTGGATGCAGCACTCTGAACAGCCAGCTTCTTTAGCAATGATCTTTTGTGGCTAACCCTCCTTGTGGAGTGTGTCAATGACTGCCTTCTGGACATCTGTCCAGTCAGCAGTCTTCCCCAGAATTGTGTAGCCTAGTGAGTCAGACTAAGGGACCATTTTAAACGCTTAGGAAGCCTTTGCAGGTGTTTAGTGGTAATAATTCTAATTTTCTGAGATAATGACTTTTGGGTTTTCATTGGCTGTAAGCCATAATCATCTGAAATGGATCACTATCTAATGACTCTACATAAGTAACTTTTTGATATTTTAATTTATTGAAATGCATAATTTCTTAAAACTCTGCAGTCGTTTCTCCATTATTCCAAGTCGAAATGTACAATTAGACTTAGGGTGTTTTTACACTGGTTGATCCGCAGCTGTAAAACCACAGACCGGCGACCTGTGAATCGATTGTCGGTCACTTAATAGTTTGTACAGATAAGTCGACCACCCTTCCACGTGCATAGACCTATTGCTCTCTGCAGCACATATACGGTTTACACAGGACTATGGGCTACCGTGAAGGATTATTTTGAAGCAAGCTTAAAAATCGTTGCACACGACCTACTAGTGTTTTGCGCATATGTCGGATTGGCAGCTAGTTTAGAGATTGGCCGATTATCAGGAAACAAGTGTTTCTAGTACCCAATTATTGGCCAGGGCAAATGCACACTCACTCCTCCTCTAGTGAAAGAGCGGTGTCTGAATGTCCAATCATCGCGGACATTATTACACTGTGCGGAGATGCATCCATTGATCAGTGGGATAGTAATAGCAAATGATAAATCAATCCTAAGTGACACAAAGACAAATCAGGGGAGACCGTTCTTCTATAAATCCAGTGACTCCCCACTAGGTAACAGAACCCCGCACATACTAAGTACATAGAATATTTGATCTCACAACTGGATAATCAGTTAAATTCAGTAAAATCCGCATGATGAGCAACAAAATATTAGGACGACGTCAGTGAAAGATGTTCATATGGATGGACACCGCTCTGTCAGCCAGCAGCACATTGTCTCCGGAAGTTGTGCTCCAATGTTCCAGCTGCTTATTACAGGCACTAACATACTTCATTGTATTGATTATCTTCTTTGCAAGTAATCAGGAAACCTCGCTCTAGGCAGCAATGTTCAATTGACCCACTCTTGGTATTTAATGAGTAAACTCTCAATGTCTACTCCACTTACAGTTTCCGATGACAATTCATTAGAAAGTGACATCTGTTTGCCACTGTTGTGATGTGCCATTTGGAGTCTGGTAGTAGACAGATGAACATCATTTATTAAGAGGAATAAATTTACATGCTTGGAGCAGTCAGCACAGATTAACCCAAACCATACACAGGCACAATGTCACCTACTAAAACAATTCTGCTCATAGAGGCGAGTTTATTCACCGCTATCCTTTGTTTCTTCATGTTTTATTGTAGACCATCCTTAACCCTATCCTGCACCCAAGTCTAGAGTATGAAGAGAAGAATTTTGAGATGTATTTTTAGTCAACGACAAGTAATTTACAATAGCTCAAACTTATAGTCCAGGCAGATTCTAGATTTTCTACTGCCTGAGACAAAAAATTAAATGGCACCCGCTCCCTGCAGTCGAACAAACAATTCTGTCATTGTTTTGGGGGATTTGCTTTTCTACAAACTATTTACTGAAATACTACAGCATTGCAGTATATAGAACAAATCACACTCTCTCATGAAGTAATACAACACCAGAAAACCATCAGTATTGAAATACATCAGCACAATAACCATTGTTATATAAATACAATGCCAGAACCACAATCAGTACAGAAATACAGCACCAAAAACACTATCAGTACAGGTATTTAACACCAAGCTTAGTACAGCGATCAATTGCAATGTCAGGATACAAAATACCTTGGTATCAAATTAACGTACAACTCGTAGTATGTTCTTAAAGGGAACCTGTCATCAGAAATTTTGCTTTAAACCTAAATGTTTCCCCCTCTGCAGCTCCTGGGCTGCATTCTAGCAAAGTTCCTGTTGGTTTTTTTCTCCCTTTTAGACCAAATATAATAGTTTATAAAGGTGTACCTTTTGGGATGCAAATTTTCTAAATCGTCCATGGGGGCGGGCTCTCTGGTGTCCGTTATGTCCATCCTGCCGATTTATGACGTCCCCCAACGAGATTATGGGCGGTGCTGTGATTATCATTGCAAGTGCCCACCCATAATCTAGTGCACGTGCTTTCCTCTCTGCCTCCAGCGTTCTGCGCAAGCGCTGGCCGTAACCGGTGGTGTCCTGCTCCGATCCTCCCATCTATTTCCTGCTACAGGGAAAGATGGGAGAGAGGGGACGTGCGGTCATCTGGCCAGCGCTTGCGCAGAACGCTGGAGGCAGAGGGGAAAGCGCGGGCACTTGCGATGACAACACAGCGCCGCCCATAATCTCGTGCCTGCGCAAACGTCACCAGCGGTCACACTGTGCACGCAGTGCACAGTCCCGCTACAGTGGCACTGCGCATTGCGCCGGACCATGGGCTCACTGGGCGGCATCCTGGAAGTATGAAATGCTGCGTTGGGGGACGGCGTAAATCGGCAGGAGGGACATAACGGACACCAGAGAGCCCGCCCCATGGACGATTTAGAAAATTTGCATCCCAAAAGGTACAACTTTATAAAGTATTATATTTCGTCTAAAAAGGGAGCAAAAAAAACAACAGGAACCTTGCTAGAATGCAGCCCAGGAGCTGCAGAAGGGGAAACATTTAGGTTTAAAGCAAAATTTCTGATGACAGGTTCCCTTTAATGTAAAAAGAGACAGAAGAGTTGTCAGTCATCAGACTGTAGATCATCGAGTAACCACAGTAATGATACCACAGATTAATATTTACACCCAGGTACTCTTGGAAATCCACAGCATGTCTCCAGTCTTCGATGTACTCTTTTTTTGAAGCACAAGACATGTTTCTCTTAAAAATAACAGTTATGTACACAGAGGTAAAAGAGGAGGAACAAGACGATGGCTGTTTCTAAAACCAATAAAACTGGTGAACTAATGCATTTTCAATCCTTTACCCAGATTTTTCTCAGGTTAAATAGTTTAGCTAGGGGTTTTATCCCAGTGTTAATTGTTACTAGAAATCTTCTTAGGTTGCACCCACGTGCTGATCCAAACAGCAGTCGGCTGCAGTCTATACATTTCTTCCTGGTTAGGCTTCTTTCACACCTCCGGTTTTAGCAGAGCCAGCCAATCCGGCTCTAAAACCTATGCAACGGATGCGGCGACAAAGCCGCATCCTTTGCATACGTTTTTTACATGCGGCCCGTCCGTTTTCTGCCGCTTGCGGCATGCTACTGAGCATGCGCAGTGGAAAAAAACGCATGCAGCGGCCGGATGCGGTGTTTGCCGCAGGACGCCGCATGTGGCGTCCATAGGCATGTATTGCAAATCGCGCTGCATCGGCCGGATGCGGTGCGATGCGGGGGGTTTTTTCGCCGGACAAAAAAACGTACCAGGCAATATTCCATCCGGCTGCCGCATCGGCTAAATCTGCCGCATGCGGCAAAAACTGGACGGAACGCAAGCCCATGCGGCACAATACGGTACTAATGTAAGTCTATGCAAAAAAACGCAACCAGCGGCAAAAAAAACCCGGTTGCATTTTTTCTGCAAAGCGCCGGATTGTGCTGCACAGGAAAAACCGGATGTGTGAAAGCAGCCTTAATCACCTAATATATAGCCTGCTATTTCACAAGTTAGATACAGTACTACCTATGAGAGAAACCCTGGTCCCTGATTTTCTCCCTACAGTTTCTCCACATTAAAAATAATTGCGTCATTGCAATGCTCCTGGATAAATATATCTGCCATATGTTGAGCCCCTGAATATTTGCTCTTCGCTGTGCTCTGTGCACAAAATACGACTCCCACACTGTCCGTTCTGGTACATGTGCTCCGCAATGTCTTTAAAATATTGTCTTTACACAGTCAACCCTTATGAACTATAGCATCCATAACGTCCGCCCTCCTGAATTATAGTTTCTTATAAGCTATAACCTCAACACGGTCTGCCCTTATGAACTATAACCTACATCCCACCTCCACACTGCTTCTCAAGCTGCCCCTCCTCTAGTCTGTCCCAATTTTCAGTGCGTTTCTCGCTTTACTCTGCCTCCTTTCTAAAGCTTGCCTAATCAAAGTATAAAGCCCCCATAGCTCCTTATACAGTGTGTCCACTGGTGTCGATTCGCATTGAATTGATGCTGCCCTACAACTTTGTAATTCACTTTTTTTTCTCTATCTCGTTCCGTTTTCAAGATAAAAATGCTAACTCCGTTGTTTTCCACCAGGTGGTGCTACAGGTGGTTTCATTGCGCAGCGCATGGCTACTTTACTATACCTAGACACCACTTCTATGCCTATAGCTGCCGCTGTTCTTAAGTTAATGGCGGTGGACAGGATATGGGTGGACACACTGTATACCATATGATGGCACCACTTCCCCCTAAACATAGTATAATTCAACAATAGCCCATTGTAGACATTGATACCTCATAGCCCCCTATATACAGATATGGCCCTTAGCTCCCTATACACAGTATCGTGGCACCACAGTTCTGTTACACACGGGTTGATGACACCAAAGCCACCTATACACAGTATAATTACTTACTGTTAAAAGTTTTGCTGCCCACTACCGGATCAGCTCTGCTCTGGTGGTGAAGGGGGGGGGGAGAGGAAATGCCGCCTCCTGAGAGTCCCCGCAACCCACCACCGTAAGCAAAATGCTCATCTTGCCTCATGGCAGAAGCGGCCCTGCTTACAGCACATGGGTATGCACAATGTTAAGATCTAGTAGAGAAATATATATATATATGCACACATATATATGAGAATCGGGTTTTAGCCGCGCTAAGAAACCACTTGTTGTCAGGATGTAGATTAAATTAAAAATCTCTTTTTATTACAGCATCCAACACGTTTCAGAGACATAAACCGTCTCCTTCTTCAGGGAAAAGAGAAAATACATGCATAGTACACAGACCGGTGTTTGTCTGAATTTTTTCTCTGCTAAGTTGAAAAAGCCGCCAGCAACTGCCTCTTGAATAAGAACCTTGTACGCATTCACGGCTTGATTATATTCCTCTTCTTTGGCTATTTTATAATATGTTGTGTCAGATAAAATCCTATTGGCTTCCTCGAGATAATCAGCCCTATTCTGGATGACTATTGCGCCCCCTTTGTCCGCTGCTCTGATGACTATGTTATGATTATTTTTTAAGAGTGAAAGTGCTTTCCTTTCTGAATAAGATAGATTATTCTTTTGTTTTCTGTTACGATTGACGACCTCCTTGAGATCGGACAGGACTAGATCACCAAAGGTTTTCAGGAAATGTCCCTTACTCTGGGTGGGATAGAACCTGGATTTTGGTCTTACTGTCATATGAATAAAAAAATCATTTTCAGGCTGGTTATCAGGAGGTCTATCTCCTTTTATTAAAAAGTGCCTTTTAAGGGTAAGTTTTCTGACATACCTTTGGATGTCCAAGAAGATATCAAAGTCCTTAGTTTTGTAGGAAGGGCAAAAGGATAAGCCTTTGCTTAAAACTTTAATTTCATTATTGCTTAGTTCATAATTTGACAGGTTGAAAATATTTTTTTGGACTGTAATGTCTTGGGGGACATTAGATGTACTACCAGTATGGTCAGAATCATTACTCCCCTGTAGGGTCTCTAATGTGTCCTTGCTGTTGCCCCTGTCCTTGTTTTTATTTTTATTTACATGTTTATTTTTATTGCCATTTATATTTCTGTTGCTGATTGTGTACTTATTATTCTTTCCAGTGGGAATAGTTATGCAGCCCTCTTTTTGTTTTTTTTTTGTTTCCCTTTACAAGTAGTCAGCTTTGGAGTTATGGATGTTCACTAATCGCTTTGTGTTGAACCCAGTGATCTTAAAATTTTGAGTTCGAGAATCACAGTAAGCACACACACCTGTCATCATATGGACGCGCTCTGAAAAACCAAGCAGTTCACATTTTTATGTATATTTTCATTTATTGGTCAACGAATTCTCAATTTTTACACTCATTCCATGCTATTTATCTTTATTTTATTTTTTATCTTTCAATACTCTGATATATGCTCTGGTTTCAGCAGAAAATACTCCTCCTCTGCATTTTTCACGTGTCAATGAGTCATTCCGTTACCATGAGAGCATTGACGTCATAGATGGTAACATGGCGATATGAACTCCTCTATAAGTAACCGGTCTGTGTACTATGCATGTATTTTCTCTTTTCCCTGAAGAAGGAGACGGTTTATGTCTCTGAAACGCATTGGATGCTGTAAAAAAAAGAGATTTTTAATTTAATCTACATCCTGACAACAAGTGGTTTCTTAGCGCGGCTAAAACCCGATTCTCATATATATGTGTGCATATATATATATTTTTCTACTACGTCTTCACGGGGCCGCTGCTTGAACCACGCGGACACTCATATGCTCTATAAGGGGTTGTGACTGGCACAACCGCTCCAGGTGAGTACCTATTTACATCTATACACGGTTATTACCGGGTAAGACCCTATTTGCGCCTTTGTTCCCCCCTTTTCAGCAATGTTAAGATCTAGATAGTTAATAAGAGAAACATAACGATCTTAAAACTATGTTTCCATCTGGGAGAAGGCTGTACTACAATGGCAAAACAAGAGAAGGTTTTTTGTTCTTGTGTTACATGAGGTTACTGAATAACGCCTCCACTAAAGGAATCTTTCAGGAGGTTTTTGCCATCTACTCTGAGTGCAGCACAACGTAGAGGCAGAGACCGAATTCCACCGATTGTCACTCACTGGGCTGCTTGCTTTAGGTTTCCCTTTAATAGCCCCAGTGCGCAAATTAAGTGTTTCACTAATCTTATTAGCCAGCACTGTTCCTGCAATCTCAATCCACTATCCCCCCAATCCAGTATCCTGACAAACAATATTACGCAACCGCTGACTGATTGAAACTGCATACATATATAAAGCCCATGTGTATAAGTCTTACAATATAAGTAGATTTGTGCTTCATATATGTATGCGCTTTCAGATAAAATAGTGCTTTTTTATATTAACTGCTATAAAATTTATCATTGGTGGCAGTGGAGATAACAGCATATGCGAATAAGTGGTTAAGCCAGCACATTCTCCACTTTCACTAAAGCCAATTGCTACACTTCCAGATGTAGCAGTGCAGAGAGGCGTCAGCAGAGGGTAGCCAGGTAGGGTAATGCCCCTGAACACTGTGCTCACCCACAGTCAAATGTGAGCGCATGAAGCTATGCACAGACAATGACAGTGTTTGCTATAGGAAACAAGTGCTGTCCATCAGAAGAAGGGAAGTTACCAAGATGCAAAATAAGTGGGTGTAACAGTGTACCAAGCTCTTGGCCATGCCAATGTTGCATCGAAGCACCCTTAAGCCATTAATAAGAATGAGCAAGGCAATAGGAATTCATTTCTAATAATACAGTTGAAAGCTGCTTCTGTGGCGCCGCTGACCTGGTCAGGCACCACTGAGTACTGCACCCACGCTGGGGGAGTGCAAACAGGTAATCCCAAATCTGAGTAGGGTGTGTACGCACAGACACATAGTGACCAGGTCTTACATACACCATAGAGGGGACCCCTGGGCAGACCAAGGAGGGGGCGTGGCCTACACATCTCAGCTAGTGGTGGGTGGAGAAGCTGGAAACTAGTGATGCAGTGGTAGCGAGTCAGAGGGAAGCAGTGGAGGAGGACACACAAGCCGAGTCTGAAGCGGAGAGCGGGCACGCAGACACGCTAGTCAGACCCTGCAGGTGTAGCAGTAAGGAAGAAACAGATTTGTACTCGGCACCAATTCCATGAAAAAATCTTTGGAATTTTAAAGCATACTTTCTTCAATAAAGGATCAGCCAGAACACCTGGGACAGGTTAATTTCTTTCTCATTCCTCCCCGCCCCTCCGGTCCTCCCTCACCCTCCCTTGTTCCTCCATGTGAAGCCCTCATATATATTGTCTTTTGCCCCAGACAGGTAACTCATGATTAAGGACTCCTCTGTTTTTATGCATTCAGTCCGAAATGCGTAAAGTTTACCCTGTCTGTACTCCTGCACTGTGCGGTTCTGGCTGGAATTTTAAAGCATACTTTCTTAAATAAAGGATCAAAGATTTTTTCATGGAATTGATGCAGAGTTCAAATCGGTTTCTTCCTTACTTCTGCTATACCGGAGTGCACTAACCGGAGAACTGCGAGCACCCTGGAATATTTAAAGGAGCAGGGAACAGGTGAGCTGAAAAACACTTTCTTCCTGCAGGTGTAGTGGCTGTTTGCGGGGGAGTTCGGTTGCTACACAGTCAGCCTGAAAGACACCTCAAGAAGAAGCGGGGTGGTTGAGTACGGAGACTCCTGGTAGACCAGGCACGCAGGGGAAACAGGTTCCCGAAGTAGGCTCAAGTTTACCTACTAAACCTGCCGGTGAGGGCACTCCAAGTGTCTCACCAACCAATAGAGTCCGCAGCAACCAGGGGGCCCCATAAGTGAGATAGGGCAAGAAGCCATCTTTACTTGGTCCACACTGCCAGCAAACGGGCCAGAAGGCTGGCCCAGAAGATGGGACTTCCCTGGATGAATCCCATATACTTCAAGTTGGGGGTTATCCGAAACAAGAAGTGCTAAGAGGGCGAGCTTACAGTCACCCCTATACCAGCCTGAAGGGTACCTGGTTCTCTCTGGTCCATCTCAGCATCGCCCGGGTTGCCTCACTCTACCACCAGCACTCTACCACCAGCAAGTGAGTAAACAGTTAAAAGACATTTCTGGACTGCGACTGAGTTATTCCGCGACCTGTGGTTCCACACACATACACCCAAGCCCCTGGGGCCAGCCTCAGTCTCGGGAGGCCACACCATCTAACTGCAAAGACCATCAGCCCCAGACGCTCGCTAAACTGCAGTGGCGGTCACCTCTCACCCTGACCGCAAAACCGAGAGTGGCGTCACGACTCCTATGAAAGTGAACCTGACATACCTGTTGCCAGAAGGGTCCCTACAGAGAAGTTCCCGCAGTGTCCCGCAGGCAACTGCTGCAGCGCTGTGGTGGGCGACTCACTCCCACTTATGAAGCAGCAACATCACAGCCAAACCTCCGCCACATACCAACCGCTTCCTACATTAAACTCCATGTAAGCTGGGTTTTTGCTGGGCATTGCAATTATGATGGCAACAATTTTTTTTTGAGAACTTACCATAAATTACTTTTTTTTTTCATACAGCTTTTACAGGTGAAACAATATCCAAAAATCTGTTTCGAGAGCAAAAATTAAACTGCCCCCCCCCCGACAATAATCAGTTTATGTAGCAGTATGCTCCGAACGGGAATTAATATATATATATATTAATATATATTGCCCGGTTTCCCCGAAAATAAGCCCTAGTAGGGTTTTGGGGGCTTTTCCAAGTGTGTTTCCAATAGAAACCCTACTCCAAAAATAAGCCTTAGTTGCGATTCCATAACTAAATGTCTAAGCAGAACAAAACAAAACCAGGACAGACAGACAGACAGACAGACAGACAGACAGACAGACAGACAGACAGACAGACAGACAGACAGACAGACAGACAGACAGACAATATTCTTGCTTGTCTGTATTTTTGCCCGTTAGTAGATAGAAATATTTCTATTTGAAGATTGTTTGTTGGGTGTTGCATTTTGGATGGGATTTTAGAGCATTATAGACCACTCGGACACACAGAACTGAACTGTGAGAATTAGGATCAGATCCTGCCGCTCACATGGTATTTTTTTTCTGCAGCTAGGAACACCGCCAATAACCAGCCACAACTGCGAGCAGAAAAAGGTTATTGTTTCATAGATTTAGGTCAAAGTGAAAAACAAGTCACTTCACAAAACATGACGAATGAATCACACACGGAGCAGACGGATACATTCAGGAACATTTAGTACATAGTATTCCTGAATTAACCAATTCCTAACTATGGATGGACATGAGCAGAGCACTAACTACAGAGCTTGTGGGAATGGCAATTTTTGCCGGGCACCATGTGGGCTGATTTTCTAAGCTCTGCCCATGTTTGTGTGGGTGTGCTCCGATTGTGTTTGTTGGCTGCAGACTATGCTGATGCTATAAAAATAATGATTACAGAAAACCCTCCAAAAATCTAAAAGGGACAGTTAATTGTAAGAAAAATACACATAGAAATCCTAACTCTGATAAGTTCTGACAACTATGTGTAAGACTTTACTCCAAATCTGAAGTGAAAGGACATTGACTGCACATCCAAAAACCAAGAACCTCATGTTCAGGTACATACATTATCATTTAGCAGCACTAGATCAACTCTTGATTTTTGGATGTTTGCCATTTTGGCTCAGTCACACTTACACACACACTTTTCTACGTATTTGTTGTTGTTTGTATATTAGAACATTGATCAACCAATGATCGATCCATCGGTGGGCATTTACAGCATTGGAGCTTCTAATCATAAGACGCTGGCAGTAGGAAACTACCAAGGTATTATACAATGAATTATCACTTTATTACAGATGCCTCAAGATTCCCTGTATGGATATTAAACATGTGACCTTGGTGTACAGCATAACATTATAAGAGCAAGTTTTCTGAACATCGGTTTCAATATGAATCCACTTCAGAACAGCAAAATTAAGTGATGTGGGTGACTTTGAACAAGGCATGGTAATTGGTACTAGAATAGCAGGACCAGCATTTTAAAAACTGCCGACGTTTTAGAGGGTTTTTGCGTGCAATGGTGTCAAGAGTATACCAAGAATAATGTGATTGAAGAAGAACATCCAGCCAAGGGGGATCCTTTAAATCTAAAGAGCTCAAAAACAAAATGAGGTCAGGGAGGATTTTAACAGGTAGAGCACAGTCAATCAAATTGCACCCAAGAACAACGCTGATGCTCCAAGAAACATTACCCAAGAACAACGCTGATGCTCCAAGAAACAATACCCAAGAACAACGCTAATGCTCCAAGAAACAAAAATCACCCAAGAACAATGCTGATGCTCCAAGAAACATCACCCAAGAACAACACTGATGCTCCAGGAAACGTCACCCAAGAACAACGCTGATGCTCCAAGAAACATTACCCAAGAACAACGCTGATGCTCCAAGAAACAAAAATCTCCCAAGAACAACGCTGACGGTCCAAGAAACGTCACCTAAGAACAACACTGATGCTCCAGGAAACGTCACCCAAGAACAATGCTGATGCTCCAGGAAACGTCACCCAAGAACAATGCTGATGCTCCACGAATCATCATCTAACGGGATGAGCTATAAACACAGCAGGCAACCAGTTCTAGAGCCATTACTGTAAGAGAAACAGAAAACTAAGACTCCAGTAGGCAAAAAGTATAACATTTGGTCAATGAACAGTGGATTTTTGAGGCACCATACTAATGGGAGGGTCAGAATTTGGCAAAAGCAGTATCAGTTTTTTTAAATCAGTTATTTTTTATTGAACAATTTTTAACATTTTACACACAAAAATGAACAGTATCACACCACAAACAAAAAGAACCACTGCAAGTTGGAGAAATATACAACTAGTGGCACTCGTTTCCGATAGTCTCTTGCAATGGATGTAGGAGCTTGGAAGAAAAAGACACCATAACTAAACACAGTGCAAAAATCAACATAATATACATAATCATGTCTGGCTAAAAATAAATATAACTGAAACCTGCTTGTAAAAAGTATTGTACATCAACCAATAGCAAAATAAGTTATTAAATCAAACGAGCTCCAACCTAAAACGAGCAAGCTCTCTGGACGCGAACCCTGAATGGTCTATCCAAGGTGCCTATATCTTATCAAATGTATTAATACAATTTCTTTTAGCATAAATTTGTTTTTCCATATTTATTATCCAATTTATTTTGTCTGCATATTCAGACCTTCCAGGAGGTCGCTTAACTAGCCACTGTTGCGACAGTAGTTTTCTGGCCATATAAAGCATCTGGCTACCGCTGTCGTATCATAATCATCAATGAGCAAGTCCTTGACATAACCCAGCACACATATCAGCGGGGTCACACAAGCAGTATTAGAGGATAAATCTTTCCAGTCAAGTTCAGGCTGATGGTGGTGGAACAATAGAGCGGGGAAGATTTTCCGCGCACATCCTCGATCCTCATATACCTGTGAATGGACAGGAATCCTGTCTGCTCACATCTGTTTTAGACTACGGTTACATGTAATTAATGGCCTACATGTCACCTTTACACTTGGAAAACCTCCCTATTTACACACTGAATGGTGTCTGCCAACCATTAACTATAGTGGAAAGTGTTTGGTGAAAATATCATGAGCTTTTCAACAGCTGTTCATAGTAAATATCATAATGAGCTCACATTAAAAAGTAGGAGCAATGGTTGTCAGGGGTTAGAATTGCATTTACTGTATGTAACAGATTCATCATTAAAGCGAACCTGACAGCTGATACAGACCGCCCCAGCCACATAAAAGCAGATAGCAGGCACTGACTGCATGATTGCAGCCATGTATGTTTAACGCCCCACTTCTCCCCTTGATTGATGGGTCTTCTCCCTATACATGCACGCAGGGCAGCGGGCTGGGGGAGGCCCCTGGGGACCCAGCTGTCAGACTAGTCGCCCATGCAACTAGGTTCTCAGCAGCTATTAATCTATATTCTTCCTTGAAACGCCGCAGCGTTTCAGAGTAAAACATATATAGGTGAAATGATACAACCAGTATCTGATCCATGCTCCCTGTGGACCGGGCAGAATGGTAGAATGTATTAGCAGTCATGTTTCCTTTAACAGCTATTGAAAAGCTTGTGATATACCCGTTAAACAAGTGGCGTAAAGTGGCATCCGTCACCCAGTAATTTATGGTATTTAATTAAAAATCTTAACCTTTTTTCTGTACAGAACCCGATCAAATAGTGTAATCTAGTAAATTATTTAAGGGTATATGCACATGGCATCTTTTTGAGCAAAATCATTTTTGAAGCAGAGACCCTTCACGAGAACGTCGCAGTGTTTTTCCTGAAACACCTTCTTTCAAGTCCGCATCACCGATTCTGCGGCGAGTTTTTTTTTTTCTTCCCGTATACAGTGGATTACAAAAATGTTGGCACTCATGATCAAAATTACCATTAGGGCCGCTTTACACGCTGCGACATCGCTAGCATCGGCTAGCGATGTCGCGTGCGATATCGTGCCACCGATGGGGGCGGGTGCTATGTGGTGATCGCTGCCGTAGCGAACATTATCGCTACGGCAGCATCACACGCACATACCTGTGCAGCGACGTCGCTGTGACCGGCGAACCGCCTCCTTTCTAAGGGGGCAGTTCGTTCAGCGTCACAGCGACGTCAATGAACTGGCGCCCAATAGAAAAGGAGGGGAGGAGATGAGCGGCCGGAACATTCCGCCCACCTCCTTCCTTCCTCCTTTTCCGGTGGACGCAGGTAAGGAGATGTTTGTCGTTCCAGCGTCGTCACACACAGCGATGTGTGGTGCTGCAGGAACGACAACATCGTTACTGCAGCCGCAACGATAATTGGGAATAGGGGGGCATATCACCGATGAGCGATTTTGAACGTTTTTGCGACGATTCAAAATCACCTATAGGTGTAACACACGACATCGCTAAAGCGGCCGGATGTGCGTCAAAAATTCCGTGACCTCAACGAGATCGCTTTAGCGATGTCGCAGCGTGTAATGCCACCTTTATTGTGAACAGTTAAGCAAGTTGAAGATGAAATTATCTCTAAAAAGGCATAAAAGTTAAAGATAAAACATTTCCTTTGCATTTTACGCAAAAAAAACCCCAAACCTTAATCTTTTACATTTGAAAAATTAAATAAAAAGGAAAATAGGCTGATGCAAAAGTTTGAACACTCTTGGAGATGTGTGTGCCAAGAGAACTTTGTCCAAGTTTCAGACCTTAATCAGCCTGTAAGGGTTATGGCTTGTTCACTATCATCATTAGGAAAGGCCAGGTGATGCAAATTTCAAAGATTTATAAAAACAGAGCCTCTTCTAACCTTAGTGCCAAAAAACAGCTGCCATGGGCTCTTCTAAGTAGCTGCCTAGCACTCTGAAAATGAAAAAGGGTGGAGGCCCACAAAGCAGGAAAAGGTTATAAGACGATAGCAAAGCGTTTTAAAGTTGCCCTTTCCTCAATGTAATTAAGGAATGGAAGTTACCAGGAACACTGGAGGTTAACATAAGAGCTGGAAAAACAAGCAACATTTTTTGGAGAGTTGCTCATAGAATTACTACAGCAGCAAATCAGAACCCCCACTTGGCTGAAAAATACGTTCAGGAATATTTAGCAGACTCTGGAGTTGTGGTACATTGTTCTACTGTTCAGAGACACTGACACAAATATGGCCTTCATGGAAGAGTCATCAGAATAAAACCTCTCCTGTGTCCTGACCATAAAAAACAAACAGTCAGAAGTATGCAAAAGAACATCTAAACATGGAAACAAGTCCTGTGGACCGATGAGTTTAAAATACAACTCTTTGTCCACAGAATTTCAGGAAAAGAACATCTCACCAACATTTAAGCATGGGGGTGGCTCAATCATGCTTTGGGGTTGTGTTGCATCCAATGGCTCGTGGAACATTTCAAGGGTAGAGTGAAGAAATGTCAACAAATTGTTGATGCAAACATAACACCAACTGAAAAAAAAAAAAAGCTGAAGTTGAAAAGCGGATTGCTTCTACAAATGGATTTGACATTATTTTGACATTGCTTTGCATATGCTCATTCTTTGTTGTTTTTAGCGCTTTTTCAGGCGGAATCTGTGAAGACATTCACAATAGCATTAGCTCTTATACAATTCCTCTTTGTGAGCACAGCTGTAGACATAGCAGCAGCTGAAATCGGATTGTTTTATGCTTTGTACAGAAATCATCCATCTCAGAAGTAAAAGTATCACCACCTGATTTCTGTAATGGTACTGGTGTGCTTTATATGTTCCAATTCTCAATGTCCTAATTAGTTCTCCGTTTCCGTGCTGAACCCTTTCCAGCGCCATGTCCTGCCTCCAGCAGCTGCACCATGAATTCACAATGTGACTATTTATCCACAGTCCAAAGACTTGCAGTAAAAATGTAATTAAGAGACGTGGTGGATGCTTTACCTGGGGCTACAGTACATTACTAAACTCGTGTACCTTTGTTACAAACTTGCAGGTTGGTATAATCAGTGTACAGCACGACACGCAAAACAATCTAGGGACCCCTCTGCCCTAGGACGCTGAATAAAATAAATATGCCGTAATAAATACATTTTCATGGGTAAATATATTATTGCAGTAAACAGATTACACTTGTTGCTCATTTCACCGATCTACACACACTTGCTTGGCTATCCTCGGAAACATTACACAGACAAAACTGCGCATACGTGGCACCAGAAAGGGTCACGAGATACACTATAGATGTCAGAGATGGAAACATCCCTTGAATGGTGGTTATGATTGAACAGTGTCAGAACGCATCAGTTTGCTGCATAGTTGCCTATTTTAAGAGCCCAAGATTGTGCGCTTCAACCTGGAACACTAGAATTATGCAGCATGCCACACCAAAGGGTGCTTTACACGCTGCGACATCGCTAGCGATCTTGTTAGCGATGTGACACGCCAGATCGCAGATAAGATTTGCAGAGATCGCACATAGGTCATTTTTTTCGCATCGGTCACATGTGCGATCTCGGCAAATCGTATGTGCGATCTGGCGTGTTACATCGCTAACTAGATCGCTAGCGGTGTCACAGTGTGTAAAGCACCCTAAAGGGTGCACAAGATATGGTCTAATGCAGTCCACTTTGAAAGACTCAGTGCCCATAACAAACCATTCCATGTACCTCAGGAGTAGAAAGCCGCAAGAGACAACAAGGTCTTCAGTTCCTGAAGCTTTGGGACAGCCTGGCAAGTTCCCAGCACCCACTTGGGCTACAGCCAGCGTAAAGTTCAGTTTAGTTCAGTTCTCCAACAAAAGGTGAAGAATCAGGATTGAAGGGAAAGGGGTATGGAACTTGATGGCCACACACCCCAATCTAATAGAAAAAAATTCTGGCACACAGAGTGGTGAAAAATGATTTTTTAATTTATTTTACAGTGATTTCTGCAAAAAGTTACACCAAAAACTCCTTATGCCAACGTTTCGGCTCTTTTAGGCAGAGCCTTTTTCAAGGCAAAGGATCCTGGGGTGTACTAAAGCAGAGTCAACAGAAACGGGTTGCAGAGAATATTATGGCATCATAGGTAATAGCACTTGCCAGTGCTGCAGGGAGACAGGAGGTAACGGTGGGTGAATGATGAGCTGGCGCCTTTGGATGCACAGCCTGCACACAGGACATCGTCTAAGACTCCCAGCTGCTTCCAAAGGCGCCAGCACATCATTCCCCCACAGTAACCCCCTGTCTCCCTGCAGCACTGGCAAGTGCGATCACCTATGATGCCATAATATTCTCTGCAACCCATTTCTGCAGACTCTGCTTTAGTCCACCCCAGCATCCTTTGCCTTGAAAAAGGCTCTGCCTAAAAGAGCCGAAACGTTGGCATAAGGAGTTTTTGGTGTGACTTTTTGCAGAAATCACTGTAAAATAAATTAAAAAATCATTTGTCACCACTCTGTGTGCCAGAAATTTACTCTATTATATTGTCTAATTTTTTCTGAGCACCTATTATTTATGGTGAAGCGGAGCCTTATCCTTTTGATTACTGCACACCCCAATCTAGGCCGTCCAGAAGGGAACCACATCCCAAGTCGTCATTACGCATAGCCACCCATACTGTCCTCTATTCACAACTAAAAGTCCACAATATGCAATGAAAACTCAAAATATGGAGCAATTCCAGAAGATAGCCTGGTTTGATGAATCATGGTCAGTTACTTGTCCGTAAGTATCACTTACATGGGAAAAAGATGGCGCCAGCACGCACTACATAAGGGTAGGTAGTGTAAAGCTGCTGGGATTCCTTGGGTTCAGACATTCATGTGAATGCTTCTTTGATAGGACATGTACCACCTACCTAAACCTTGTACAACTTCATGGCAACAGCAATGCCCAGTAACAGTGACATCAATTCACCAGGAGAATGTCCTGTATCACAGAAAAATGGTAGCATGTGTATTATTATAGGCCCTCAGAATACGACAGTGCCCTCTCTCTATAGATCAAGCATTTGTGGCTAGAAAATAAAGTGAGACCTCTGGTAATAGAGAGATCACGCACGTCATCACTGGAAATAGCTGTGTAGGACAATAAGAGTAAGATGTCTGCTGGAAACCGCTTCACTCCAGGTGTCGTCATGTTTTATCATGAGAAATGAAAACCAACAGGCATCATTGTGCTGAGCACAGACGAGCCGCACATGACAAGAGCAGCCGAGAGCCATAACAACTTCATTCATTCGGTACATTCATGGAACTTTGATAGGATTCACATGAGCTGTGATATCAGGGGAGCGGGAACAGTCAGCCTTATCTATGTCCCCACAGAACAACTGTATATAATGCAGTCATCCGGAGCCTTGTACTAACCAAATTCCCACAAAGAAGCCCGGCATTATAGCAAGAAGCCAAAATAAAGAGAGAAGTGATCGATTACAAATATAACTAAAGGCAGAAGAGAATCAGTAAGAGCTGACATTACATCGAAGGGATTAGAGCAGAGCTCTATGGGGTCGATTGGTTGTTTTCTTGAAAAACAATCATTTTGTATAAAAGCTGGTGGTAAAATCACAATGCTTAAAGGGAATCTGTCACCAGTTTTTCGGCTTATAAGCTGCGGCCACCACCAGTGTGTTCTTATATACCGCATTCTAACATGCTATATATAAGAGCCCAGGCCGCTCTGTAGAACATAAAAAACACTTTATAATACTCACCTAATGGTCGCGCTGCGGTGGATTCTAGTCACATGGGCGTCTCCGTTCTCCGGTGCCGGCGCCTCCTCTTTTGGCCATCTTTGTCCTTCAGAAGCCTGTGTGCAGGACGCATCCTACGTCATACACACTTGCCGGTCCCACGAAGGTGCACTACAATATTTTGATCTGCCCTGCTCAGGGCAGATCAAACTGCGCCTGGGCAGGACCTCAATGCCAGCGAGTGTGGATGACGTAGGACGCGTCATGCACCCCGGCGACAGAAGAAAGATGGACGAAAGAGGCGGCGCCAGCACCGGACAATGGAGACGCCCATTTGACTAGAATCCACAGCAGCGCGACCGTTCGGTAAGTACTATAAAGTGTTTTTTATGTTCTACAGAGCGGCCTGGGCTCTTATATACAGCATGTTAGAAAGCTGTATATTAAAGCCCACTGGTGGTGGCCACAGCTTAAAGGCCGAAAAACTGGTGACAGGTTCCCTTTACTCATTTTACTGCTGGTAAAATATTTATACCTTTGAAAAGCAGAAATAAAATCCATATAATAAAAAATATATGTCATATTACACCACCATATCTTATGTAATTGAAAATTGGCACAATCAAAATGTCACCAATCACTTTGAATTCATGGGTACCTTCCTGTAAATATGCAAAAGTAGTATCATAGAAGCCACTTATACAAACATACATATACAAGCATATACCTTTATATTAAAGGGAATCTGTCACCAGGGTTTTACTACCTCATATGAGGGCATATTGGGTGCAGCAGTCAGATTGGGATGACACAATCAGAGTTTAGTCTGGTGTAGATGTAACAGAGCTTAATGAGAACCGGTCACTAGATTTGGCGACTATAACCTGCGGCCACCAGCACTGAACTCTTATATACAGCATTCTAAAAATACTGTATATAAGAGCCCAGGCTGCTGTGCAGAATGTAAAAACGCTTTTAGAATACTCACCTAAGGGGCAGTCCAGTCCGATGGGTGTCGCTGCTCTTCGGTCCGGCGCCTTCTCTGTGCCTCTATCGCGTCATCCTTCTTCTAAGGCCCGTGTGCATGACACGTCCTACATTATGCACACTAGCCGGCATTAGGTCCAGCGCAGGCGTACTATGATCTGCTCTGCTCAGGGTGAATTAAAGTATTGTAGTGCACATGCGCGGGCGGACTTTAACCTATCCTTGTGCCTGTGCATTACAGTACTTTGATCTGCCCTGCTGAGAGCAGATCAAAGTGCGCCTGAGCAGGACCGCAGTGTTGGTCTGTGTGGATGTCATAGAAGCGTCATTCACACTGGGCTGGGTAGAAGGAGGACTGAGATCGTAGAAGAGAGGAGGCGCCGGACCGGAGAGCAGCGACACCCATTGGACCGGACTGCCCCCCAAGGTGAGTATTATGAAAGTGGTTTTTAAGTTTTAAAGCGAGGCCTGGGTTTTTATATATAGTTTTCTAGAATGCTGTATATAAGATCCTATTGGTGGTGGCCACAGCTTATAGTTGACAAATTTGGTGACAGGTTCCCTTTAAAAAGCTAACCCCGCCCACACCACTGATTAGCAGCTTACTATGTACATTGTATATTGACAGTAAGGTGCTAATCAGTGCAGAGTTGGACCAGGAGGCACGCAGGCACCTAGTCCAGAAGGAATAATTCCCAGCTGATAAAACACAGTGGAGAAAAAAAAGGATTGAGTCAGCCACCAATTGTGCAAGTTCTACCACTTATAAAGATGAAACAGGCCTGTAATTAACATCATAGGTAGACCACAACTATGAGAGACAAAATGAGAAAACAAATCCAGAAAATCACCGCGTCTGATTTGGCAAGATTTTTTTTTTACAAATTATGATGGAAAATAAGTATTTGGTCAATAACAAAAATTCATCTTAATAATTTGTTATATATTATTTGTTGGCAATGACAGAGGTCAAACTTTTCTGTAAGTCTTCATAAGGTTGGCACACACTGTTGGGGGTATGTTGGCCCATTTTGCCATGCAGATTTCCTCTAGAGTAGTGATGTTTTGTGCCTGTCGCTGGGCAACATGGACTTTGCTGATGGAAGGAAGTTTGCACTTAAAATCTCATGATACATGGCCCCATTCATTCTTTCATGTACACGGATCAGTCATCCTGGTCCCTTTGCAGAGAAACAGACCCAAAGCATGATGTTGCCACCCCCATGCTTCACAGTAGGTATGGTGTTCTTTGGACGCAACTCAGCTTTCTGTCTCCTTCAAACACGAGGAGTTGTGTTTCTACCAAACAGTTCTACTTTGGTTTCATCAGACCAATCAGGCCATTTGCTCAATATTTTTCTGGATAATCTAAATGCTTTCTAGCAAACTTCAGATGGGCCCGGACATGTACTGGCTTAAGCAGGGGAAGACATCTGGCACTGCAGGATCTGAGTCCCTGGCAGTGTAGCGCGTTATTGATGGTAGCCTTTGTTACGGTGGTCCCAGCTATATGCAGATTATTCACCCCCCCCCGTGTGGTTCTGGGATGTTTGCTCACCGTTCTTCTGATCATTTTGACCGCATGGGATGAGATCTTGCATGGAGCCCCAGATCGTAGGAGATTATCAGTGGTCTTGTATGTTTTCTATTTTCTTATTATTACTCCCACAGTTGATTTTATCACACCAAGCTGCTTGCCTATTGCAGATTCAGTCTTCCCAGCCTGGTGCAGGGCTACAATTTGGTTTCTGGTGTCCTTTGACAGCTCTTTGGTCTTCTAGTGGAGTTTGGAGTGTGCCTGTTTGAGGTTGTGGACTGGTATCTTTTATACTGATAAGTTCAAACAGGTGCCATTACTACAGGTAATTAGTGGAGGACAGAGGAGCCTCTTAAAGAATAAGTTACAAGTCTGTGAGAGACAGAAATCTTGCATGTCTTTAGATTAATAAATACTTATTTTCCACCATAATTTAAAAAAAATATTGCCAAATCAGAGAAGGTGATTTTTCTGGATTTGTCTTCTCATTTTGTCTTCTCATTTTGTCTCTCATAGTTGTGGTCTACCTATGATGTCAATTACAGGATTCTCTCATCTTTTAAGTGGGAGAACGTGCACAATTGGTGGCTGACTAAATACTTTGTTGCCCCCACTGTATTTTATTGAAACAGATAACAGCCAGAGGCCACCCGCTCACAGAAAAATATTATTCAAAAGGGGTCACAGAAGAGAATATCTCACAATTTCCCAGCCATTACAAAGTAATTTTCCTCCTATTGAAGTTGCTTACTGTTCCCACGCATTGATACCCCTTTTATGTCCCCATAAAGTATGATGATGTCAACAAAAGTGCCCTCAACACAGTATGATAGCCCCACAGTACCTTCTACACACGCAGTTTGATGATCCAAATTATTCCACAACCAAAAAAAAAAAATGATACACCCAGAGTAACCCCAACAGAGTGAGATGGCCAAGACATTGCCCTCCATGCACAGAACGGCTCTCCATACAGAATAGCGGCTCTTATACCCCTCCACAGAGTAAGATGGCCCTTTCACATTGTAAACTGGCCCGCACACAGTTTAATAGCTCCAACTTGCCCTCCAAGCAGCATAATGGTTCCCACATAGTCCTGTAAACTGTATTTCGCCCTCCAACCCTCCAAATAGTATAAAGGCTCTCACACAGCCCTGCAATCTATAGAATGGAACCCACATAACTTTGCAAACTGTGTAATGGCCCCCACATAGCCCTGCAAATAGCATGATGGGCCACACATGCGCCTGTAAACTGTATTGCACCAACTGATTAAAAGAAAAACAACAAAAAACTGAGTGAACTTGTGGATATTTGGACTAGCATGGACAAAAAAAATAAATAAATAAATATCGGGTTTGGCAGCCGAACTTGACCCAGGACGCCAAACCCCATATAAGTCTAAAGGGTGCTTTACACGAGACGAGCTATCGTGCGATGCATCGTCGGGGTCACGGTTTTCGTGACGCACATGCTGCATCATTCACGTTGTCGTCTCGTGTAACACCTCTGAGCGACGCAGAATCGCTCACAAATCGTGAGTCGTGTTCTCGTCTCTCAGTTTCAAAATATTGTTTATTTAAAAATGGCGCCGGTTGTTCATCGCACCCGAGGCAGTACACATCGCTCCGTGTGACACCCCGGGAACGATGAACAGCAGCTTACCTGCCTCCCGCGGCACCCGTAGGCTATGCGGAAGGAAAGAGTTGGGCGGTATGTTTAAGTCCCACTCATCTCCGCCCCTCCGCTTCTATTGGCCGGCGGCTGTTTGACGTCGCTGTGACGCCGAACGTCCCTCCCCCTTCAGGAAGTGGACGTTCGTCGCCCACAGCGAGGTCGTCCGGAAGGTAAGTGCATGTGACGGGGGTTAAACGAGTTTGTGCGCCACGGGCAGCGATTTGCCCGTGAAGCAAAAACGACGGGAACGGGTACGATCGCTCGTGCTATCGCACAATAGTTTGACTTGTGTAAACCAGGCATAAGTGACCCAAACTTATGTGTTATAAAATGATGCTAGCAAGGGCAAGGGGGCTACAAAAGAAAGAAAATAAAAAATATAGCAGGACAGTTAGTTATACTTACCGAACTTCATATGGGGGATAATGACAGCTGTGATTCGTCAAAAAAAAAAAAAAAATCACAGCCGCTATCAAGCTTGAGGTAAATAATGGGGAGGGGTCTATGAAACTTATCCTGTAAATAAAACGAAGTACACACAAGACACAGAAAAATACTCTAAAAAAAAAAAAACCCAAAAAAACAAAAACACAAAACACCCGTTTCCAATGTTTACAACCCCAAAACACCCCTGCAGGTCTGACGCAATCCACATGAGGTCCCAAGATGATCACGGCTCTACTACATCTGATGTCGCAGTACACGGTAACATTAGAAAACGAGAAACGATCACTGCAGCATCAGGGATACACTGACGAATCCATTAGATGCAAAAATTCTGGCACTCATCCGGATTGCCCAGATGCGGTGGCAGTCATGGTAATATAAGATTTGTCAAAAATCACAGCTGCCACTAAGCCCTGGATTAGTCATGGGGAGGGGTCTATGAGAGTATATGCTTACTGGAGGTGGACAACTGGACTCAGTCTGCTACATCTGGGTGTCTGCCTCCAATAAACGTATACACCCTAAAATGGTGCACGACAGAGCACACGGTGACTGTCTGCACCATTATAGTCCGTGGCCCCGTTGACACATCCAAAACCCATCATGCGGGGTGGATGGGGGGGGCTTTCGGACGAAAGCCTCAACAGGACCAAATCACCCATACAGCTATGCCAAATCAAAGCATGCAAATCGTCATGAAGAAAGAAAAAAACAACAAAAAAACAACCCAAATAGCTGATCGGCCCTGAACCCTGGTATAATATTGGACCAAGTGCTATCGAAACACATTGTCTAGTACTCGGCTGTTATACGCCAGTGTGAGCGCAGCCTTAGCCTTTTGTACACAGGAGCACTGAGATCACCATTTGTCTGCAAAATAATACATCCAAAAAAAGGAACTCTTACCTTTTTGTTTTTTCAACTGTGGGAAACTTCCTATAGTGGTAGCCTGGATTATTTCTACAACAATCTGATACCTTTGGGGACAATAGAAAAGTGATGTTACATATTTAAAACATTGTGTATGAGAAAAGTAAAACCATTTATATTGTTGGCAATGGGGCAGGTTTAAAAGCAAGCAAAACTGGTATTTGTCAAGATAAAATTACATTTAAAAGGATCGTCCGGTCTAACATCACAAGTCTGAAGTCTCTGTAGGTATCACTATGTGACATACACGGTGCGCGGTGAGGATTCTCCAGTGTCCGAGCAGAGAATGGCAGTCACGTGGCCGGGAATATGTGATATGCATAGTCCTGGCAGAATCTGATCACACGGAACATGAAATACAGACTCTTCGCTGTAATAAGAGATTTTTATTTACTCCGAATACTTGTGGCAATTCAAAGAAAAACATGAGAAAGAGCCAGGTAGAGTGGGGGTCTCTCTCCAGTTTTCTCCAGGTGGTATTTCATGCAGTCTGGCGTTAGACCATCTGGTAGGTTTCCAGATGGCAGCAGTTACGTCACTATGGACATTTTCAGATCAGTATAGGAGAACCATTATCAGTATCAGACTGCAGCCACTGTGTCACCAATGTTTCTTCAGCCATACATATGTTTTGTGTAAAGTACTCAGTGATAGTGTGCTGGAACAATGTCAGTCACACGGCTCCGGGTCAACAGTAAGGCTATGTGCGCACGTTGTGTACTGGCCCTGCCGAAATTTCTGCAGGGATTTGAACAGCACACATGCGCTTCAAATCACTGCAGAAACAAAAGCCGATTTCATGCGCTCTGCATGTAGCCCCTCCCAGCCCCTGCCATAGACAGAGCAGGAGCCGCATGCAGAGTGCACGAAAGAAGTGACGTCACTTCATAGAACTCGCGCTTCGGGCAGCAGCCGAAGTGCTGCGCTCTAATACGCCACGTGCGCACGGCTCCTGCATAATCTCCATAGATTATGCAGGGGACGCAGGACGCATGTAGTTACGCTGCAGTGCAGATTGCAGCGTAACTGCATGCAATACGCAACGTGGGCACATAGCCTAAGAATGAATTATAACATTTGCAAGGGCGGGCAGATGGAGGCAATGTCTGGCAGAGGCTCTCAGCGGAAGAATTTTGCAGTACCGAAAAACGGCAGCATCCAGAGCCTGACTCAGAGGAGACCGTTCTGAGTTAAGCATCATTACTCTACATTATATGGATTGTGCAATGTAATGTGGAGAGCAATAAATAACATTCTGCACAGACCATCACCAGCTCCTATACAAACTGGCAGTAAATAGAAAATGGATTCTTGACTCATGGCGTATACTGAAAGAATAGGTGCCACTCCCCTGCTAGCTGGCAACACATAGGGAGAAAAAGAAGGGCGACCATTATTCTTCTGTACAGTAAAGGAGGGCCGGATCTTCAGGCACAGTTATCACACAATTCAAAAGTGAAGGTAACTATTGGGATTTTATTCAGCTTCTTTCCAATATATGACATTACTTCTCGTCATACGATAACTCATCAACAACTCTATACAAAGAGTTTCTCCTCACAGATCAGTCCTCTTCAAAGTGTGTCTAGAACCGTGCAGTGTGTCCTCGCCTCATACAATGGAGGTGTGGTAGGAAGATCATAGCCCGTGCTGTCCCTCTGCTCCTCTCTTCAGATAATACAGAATCTCGTCTGTCCTGAGCCTCCTTATTTATATCGGCCGTTTCTCAAGAAAAACACTGATCTAAACCCCGCTGGTCTGTTCCCTCAGATCTCTCACAGATGTTTTTCACCTGGTTGTCATGGACACCACTCCCTTTTCCAGCATTCTCTGGAGCTCCACAACTACTTCCTGTCTCCTTTTCACATTATTAATCCCGCTAGTTGCTAGCTGATTCTATATCACAGTACAGCTTCTATGGGTCACACATACCATAAGCGAAAAGTGGCCACACAATATGGATGTCGGCCGAAGGTATTCCTCCCAAATTGGCAATTTTAGCCGAATTCATCCAATGTCAACCCCTGGAGAAAGCCTTTGTAGTGGAAGCAGAGTCATAGGAGGCATGTTATTTAGGGTTCTATTCCTATCATCCCATCTTGTGTGGACTATTTTACTTGTTGTTTTACTTTTAAATCTTATAGATTGATGAGGGTATATAAATGTATGGTATGCACTTGTCGCGGGCAGAGGAGGGGACGCTGCGCTCACCCACTGCTCGGGTCCGGCTACTGCTGCTGCTGCTCGCTGGTGGCTCGAGCGGTGGGCCGGATCCCGGGGTCTCGAGCGGTGTTCCTCGCCCGTGAGTGAAAGGGGGGATTGGTGTGTGGTTTGGGGGATATTGTCCGTGACGCCACCCACGGTTGTGGTGAAGTTGTGACACCACCGCTGCTCTGGACGGGGATCCCGGGAGCGATGACAGGGAGTAGCTTGGATGTTGGTTCTCCCCTCCGTGGGTAGGGGGGTTGGTTGTCCCGAGGCCCCGGTGAGGGTTTGGGGATAGCAGACGGGTTACGGGGCCTGGCGAGGTGCAGGGTCGCAGGGGCAGCGCTGTGCCGCACGGCACAGTGGTACTCACTCAGCCAGTAATTCACACAGAGTCTCTGGTCAAACAAATGGCTGGATGGACGGGTCCACAGGCGGCTGCAGTTGTTCTCCTCCCGGCAGGTTGATGGTGACTGCCTTTCCCTGCACCTGTGTTGTGTTATGGTCCCAATGGCTTCCCACCGGTAACCCGCACCACAGCTTGGATGGGTGCTGAGGGAGCCCCTTTTGCCGAAGGCTCTGGCCCTGGGAACTGTAGCCTTGGCGGTGACTGTTTCCCTCTACGATGTGAGCTGTTGCCTTCAATCGGGTCTTGGCTGCTGGAAAACCCCGGAGGTTCCCTTCGCTAACGGATTAGACCGGTTTTACGGCGACTCCTAGCCTGGTCGGGGTCCGTAGGCCCTGCCGGATGGTGCTGGCCTCTCTTTACTCCCCGATCCGGTACCGCCGGGCCACAGCCCGTCCACGGTCCATACGGTTTGCTCCAATTAGCCTCTCCTGCAGACAGTCACCACCGTCTGCCAACCTTACTGAGTGCCCGGGCCACACACCCGGACACGGTAAGTCTCCTCTGCTACCACTTTCCTCTCCAAAACTAATCTGCTAACTCTTCCCGCCTCCAGGACTGTGAACTCCTCGGTGGGCGGGACCAACCGCCTGGCCCACCCCCTGGTGTGGACATCAGCCCCTGGAGGAAGGCAACAAGGATTTGTGTTTGGCTTCGGTGTGCCTAACCGGGGTGTGGGGTGTGTTGGTGTAGTACCTGTGACGACCTGGCTTGTCCAGGGCGCCACACACTACTATAAATATGAAGAAAAACTATATAAAGAAATATGTAAAATATTCAGTGTCTAAAAGGTAATAGTCGAGTGAGGCAGGACGCTGCCTCTTCATTTACATACTTTAGGTGATGTACTCTAAGGCTATGTACCCACGGGAGCTCGCACCTGCGGATATATCCGCAGGTATGTCCGCAGGTTTCCCGCAGCAGCTCCTCGGAATCTGCAGCTATCCATTACTGCGGGATTCTAGCAAAATATCTGCGGAAAGCCTGCGGACATTCATGCGACTTACCTGCGGAAGTCCCGGCCTCCATCTCCCTAGTGGAGGGCCGGGATTTCCGCAGGTAATTCAGCATTAATAATTGACATGCAGTTATGTGCGACTGCGGGACATTCGCAGCATATTTCGGTAGCCGCACATACCACAGCATGGACACAGACACTCCCCATGTCCCGTAGGATAACATGGGGAGTGTCTACTTGCTGAAACCTGCGGATTCATCTAGAAAATCCAGATAACTCTGCAGGTTTTCTGCGGCAAAATCCGCAGGTGCGAGCTCCTGTGGGCAGATAGCCTAATTGAATGGGTTCTAAATATATGGTGTGGCTTCTTTATTTTTTTGCGCGTCTTTTGAATATATATTATAACTAGGGGATATGCTTGTTGTTTGATATCCTCTTTCCTTATTATTAGGTGTGCCCCCTAGTTACAATATATATTCCCGCCAGCTACAATATATATTCAAAAGACTAGCAAAATTCTACAAAAGCCATACCATATATTTAGAACCCATTCAATTAGAGTACATAACCTAAAGTAAATTAAGACGCAGCGTCCTGCCTCACTCGACTTTTACCTTTAGACACTGAATTTTTTACATATTTATTATTAAAATATAGTTTTCCCACAGATTTATACCACCATATATTTATACACCCTTAAATTATACGATATATACACAGTATAATTTTTCACCTACTTATTACATGTCAAGTGTCCGCCTGTTTTTCTTTTCTGTCTTTGTGTGTGTTTGGGGTCTCTTCCCTATATTTTGTACAATTTTAATGAATTTAAATAAAATTTAATATTTTTACTAATTGGGCTTGTTATTTTTCTTTTGGGTTATTCAGTTATCATTCATGTATTAAGCCCCTACATATTAAGTGTGGTCAATGGCGTATTTATTGTTGTATTACATTGTGGAGGTCTCATTCTAGGTTTCTTCCAGTTGGTATTTCATGACGGCTGTAGTTCGGCCATCGGACAGGTGTCCAGATAATGGCTGCAGGTACAGTGCTTTGGACATTCTCAGCTGGCACAGGAGACAATCAGACTCCAGCCACTGTGTCACCAATTTATTATACATCATTCTACATGGTATATCCCATAGGGACTTTGCTCTATAATTAGTGTTGAGAGAGTCGTTGACTATTCGTACTCGCTATGCTGTTAGCAAGTACTGTCCGCTACTCACATATTCGTTACGAGTAGGGGGCGCAATGTAAGTCAGTCAATGGGAAATACTCGCTGAGTAGCAAGTAACCAGAAAGCCATACTATTCGCACGAAAAGTACGGCTTTCGGGTTACTCGCTACTTAGCGGGTATTTCCGATATACGAGTAGTGGACAGTACTCGCTAAGACATGTCCTCTCTCTGTTGGTGTCCCTCAAGGCTCTGTCCTGGGACCCTTACTCTTTTCCATCTATACATTTGGCCTGGGGCAACTCAAAGTCCCATGGCTTCCAGTACCACCTATATGCCGATGACACTCAGCTCTACCTCTCTGGTCCAGATGTCACTTCTCTGCTGTCCAGAATCCCAGAGTGCCTATCTGCTATATCTTCCTTCTTCTCCTCTCGCTTCCTAAAGCTCAATGTGGCCAAAACTGAACTGATCATCTTTCCTCTGTCTCACCTACACTCCCTACCTGATCTATTACAATAAATAACATCACGTTCTCCCCAGCACCCAAAGTTCGGTGCCTCGGAGTGACCTTTGACTCTGCCTTGTCCTTCATACCACACATTCAATCCTTCACCACCTCCTGCCGTCTTCAACTCAAAAAAAATTCCAGAATCCGTCCCTTCCTCAATTCTCAATCTACAAAAATGCTAGTGCATGCCCTCATAATCTCCCGCATCGACTACTGCAACATCCTCCTCTGTGGTCTCCCTGCTAACACGTTCGCCCCTCTCCAGTCCATCCTTAATTCTGCTGCCCGACTGATCCACCTCTCGCCTCAATACCACCCTGCTTCTCCTCTCTGCAAGTCCCTTCACTGGCTCCTAATCTTCAATCGTATCCAATTCAAACTACTAACACTGACTTACAAAGCCATCCATAATCTGTCTCCTCCGTATATCTTTGAACTAATCTCTCGCTACACTCCAAAACGTAATCTCCGGTCCTCCCAAGATCTCCTTCTCTCCTCCTCTCTTATTCGCTCTTCATGCAACCGCCTCCAAGACTTCTCCCGAGCATCCCCAGTCACCTGGAACTTGCTGCCTCAACACGTCAGACTATCTACTACACTTGAAAACTTCAAACGGAACCTGAAAACTCATCTGTTCAGAAATGCCTATAATCTTCAATGACCCCGCCGCCCCATCACCGTGCGGAGCTGCCGCCCCACCACCGTGGGGAGCTGCTGCCCGACCCCCACCCCACCTACTGTCTCCTCTCCAAAATCCTATAGAATGTAAGCCCGCAAGGGCAGGGCCCTCTTCCCTCTACTAGTCTGTCTATTGTAACTTGTATATGTGTTCTGTATGTAACCCCCTTCTCATGTACAGCACCATGGAATCAATGGTGCTCTATAAATAAATAATAATAATAATCTTTTTTAATTTGGTTGCCTTTAGACACCCATGGTGTTGTTATACATTTTTATTAAAGTCAGTAAAAACCTATATTAATTTTTCTCTCTTATTCTTGGTCTGGTGATCCCTCATTTATGGCACTTCTTTTCTCTCTCTTGTTTCAATTGGAACATAAGAGGAAACAAACTACGAGACCAGGCATTGGCTTTCACGCAAGTTCAGAGCCAACTTTAAATTTGTCAGGAACGGTATTTCGTCTTTGCACACCATAAAATGTACTCTTCTAATCTTCTGTATCTGCAACACAGCCGAAGGCGATTATAACTGGATTTCTCTTTAAAGTACAAAATTCAAGATGTCAGATTACCACAACATCATATGGGTCGTTGAACAGACAGGTAATAAGAGAAGTCACCATTTACTTAATGGTTGGCATTTTGTATAATAACAGTAGAGAGATTGGTAGGAAAAACTCCCCCGAGCATCACAGATAATGGTCACATCCACTCGTACTTTATATTGAGTCTAATAAGGGATCGTTTCGGCTGTCAGCAGCGATGGACTTGGCGTAGACGGCTATTTTTACTTCACATAACAATAAGTCGCCAGGCAACAAAATCCTGCTCTAATACTGAACACATAATAAAGCATAGAGATGCTCGTGTTTGGATTTAATCTTTTGCACAGAAAAATAAAATCTTCCCCCTCCACACCCCTAAAGAAAAAAATAATCATGACCGGAACTCTGGATTGGCAGTAACACCAGCCTCTAGTCTAGGCTATAGTATGGCTGTATTAACGTACATGCGCACAGTCTTTTTGTTGTTTTTGGAGCAGAAACTCCATGTTTTTAAGGAATTTTGAAGTTTGCAGAGTTTCTTCACATTTTGCTCCAAAATGCTTTAAAAAAAAAAAAGAAAAATAAAATAAAAACATGCACATACCCTTTGGGGTTTTTTAAGCTAACTCCCCCCTCTGAAAGATCACACTTGAAAGCTTCTTGCTAGTCATATGTTCAGTCTTTTCAGCATTTTGTGTTGACTATAGCAGGTATGTAAAATGCTTCAAGGAAAAAAATAAGAATGTACATTTCACTGTCTGGGAAAAAGGCTGCTTAAAAAAAAAAAAAAAAATGCTTCAGGAGAAAAAAAGCCCCCAAAACACCTCAAAGAATGAGCGTTTTCTAAAGTGGTTTCTGCTTGAAAAACTCAGTTTTTGACAACCTTAAAAAAAAAAAAAAAATTGTTGTGAATACTCTCAAGGTATGTGCACACGATCAGGAGTGCCAGCGTTCTGGAAGCAGCGCGATTTCTCTTCCGGATACGCCAGCATCCTGGGTGGGAGAGCGCGCTGTCCATGCACACGATTAGGGTAATTGACTGTGTAATTTCGCTGTGTACTCCTGCTTAGAGCACTAGCGTCTCTACAACAATAAACTGACATGCCATGTCTTGGAAAGCTGCGCCTCTTGTCAGTTTACAGAGTGTCTAAAAGAAGCAGTCAGGAGATTTCTCTAAATCCCATATACGCCACTTGTAGTGTCCAATGCAGCTTTTTGGTTGCAGTGAAAATACACCTTGTCCACATCGCTGCTAAGACTGATCGTGGGTAGGGATGGGCGAACCCGAACTGTAAAGTTCGGGGTCCGTACCGAACACATGGTGTTCATGCACACGACCCCGAGCACGAGCTTTCTGGGACATTCGTGTTACAGTTCGTGTTAAGGGCCTGTATATAAAAAAAAAAAAAAAAAAAAAAAAAAAAAAAAAAAAGCATGTTATAAAAAAACATTATGATCATACTTACAGGTCCCGCGACGCGTCCTGCAGACTGTCTCCCAGCGCTTCTGCTAACGCGTCCGTCCTATCATTGCTGTTCCCCCCCGTAAGCACCGCTGGCTAAAAGGACCTGCCGTGATGTCATACCCATGTGACCAGTTACGCGTGAATGTTGTATTACCTCATTGACTACAGACTAGTCACGCGAGTATGACGTCATCAAAGGTCCTGGTGCACCGTGATACGAGTGTCATCGCATCACGGTGCACAATCTCCCGACGGCCATCGGGTCAGCTGTATGTATTTCCACAGCTGAGGTGCTGCTGTCCTGAGAGTGGGGTGATGCACTGAGAGACATAAGTGCAATCATCCCCTCACTGTCAGCCTCTGCTTCATCACTCTGTCCAGAACGATGTAGCAGACCTGACATGGCTCTCTGTGCTTCTCACTACGTATAAACACTGTCTGTGCACAGTTATGTAGCAGAGTTGACTTTGCTCTGTGCTTCTCACTGTGTATAGACTGTCTGTGCACAGTGATGAAGCTGACATTGCTGTTCTTGTGGATTACGTCGGACTAAGAATTTTTTTTATAATAAAGATGGAGTCTCTAAATGTTTTTTTTGTTTTATTTCTAATAAAAAAAATTCTCTAATTTTTTTTACTGTTTCCTAGAAATTCATGGTGGCCATGTTTAATTTGGTGTGACAATTAATTTCGGGCTTTGTACCATCTGAGAATACAAAGCTAGTATTAACATTTCCAGGGGCAGCTGCGGGCTGCAGAGAATCCCAGCCCCCAGCTGCCTGGCTTTACCTAACTGGCGATCAAAATACGCCCACGCATTTTTTTTTAATTATTTTTTTAAATAAAAAAAAAAAAAAATTAATGGACTTCCCTGTATTTTGATTGCTAGCCAAGGTAAATCAGGAAGATGGGGGTGGCAGCCCCTAGCCACTTGCTTTATCTGCGCTATCAAAAATACCGTTGAGCGCATCCTTTTTTTTTCATGATTTATTTATTTTTACAGTACTGTGATGTCAGGCAATCAAAATACAGGGAAGCCCATACTTTTTTTTTTTTTTGTTATTTAAATAATTTAAAAAATATGCGTGGGCTCCCGCTGCATTTTCTATTACTAGCTAAGGGTAATCCAAGCAGCTACGGGCTGCTAATCCCCACTGCTTGGTGTTACCTTCACTGGCAAAAAAAAAAAAAAAAAACTTCCCTGGATTTTCTAAGGTTTTTCTTCCAAAAAACAAGAAAAAAAAAATGACATGGGCTTCGACATATTTTTGTATGCTAGCCAGGTGCAGCAGGCAGGTAATAATTAATAATAATTTTATTCATTTATATAGCGCTATTAATTCCACAGCGCTTTACATACATTGGCACAGGTTGCCCCCAACCCCCAGCTGCCTATTTGTACCCAGCTGGGAACCAAAAATATAGGGAAGCCCTTTTTTAATTTCATGAAATAATTTAAAAAACAAACAAAAAAAACCAACATGGGTTTAGCTTAATTTGTGTGTCCAGCCAGGTACAACTAGGCAGCTAGGGATTGGAATCCGCAGCGCAGATTGGCCCAAGCTTTCTGGGCCCCCCCAGAAAATGGCGCTTTTATAGAAGCGCCAACTTCTGGCGCTGTATCCATCTCTTCAGCCGGGTGGCACGCTGGGTAATAAGGGGTTAATACCAGCTTTGTTTTACTAGCTAGTATTAAGCCAAAGATTCTTAATGTCAAGCAAGTTTTGACCCGGCGGCCATTAAGAATCTCCAATAAAGGGTTTTAAAAAAAAAAAAAAAAAAAAACACACCACAGAAAAAATACTTTATTAGAAATAAATACAAAGACACACACTCAGGGACTCCATGTTTATTACTCCCTCTCACCCCTCCACGATCCTGGTCTTGTGTCTTCTTTCTCCTTCAACCCATGCAGCTCTGATCTTACCGATTAGCTGCAGCAGACGTCTGCTACGATATCGTCTGCTGCAGCTAATCGGTAAGATCAGCTGTTCTCCAGTCCTGTTGTGACCACGCGCGCTCCCGCGGTCCCAACGAGATCTGAAGAAGCAAGGGCGTATGCGCCGCCCTGTCAGGCACAAGACTAGGTAATGCGGGCTTCAGAAACACGGCGCCGGAGATAAGCAGTATGCGCAGGTGCCAACTCTGACGCCTGAATAGAAAAATTTGCATTGAGCCAGTGAGGGGGAGGAACAGGCAGCGGGGGGGCGGGAATTATGTGCATAACCCGCCCAGCTATTATCAGCAGAGGTGCAACTGTCAGTCAAAAAGATGATGAATTTTTAAACTTCACAAACTTAGATTTCACAGCGTAAACACCCGATCTGCCCATTAATGGTATGTACACAATGTGCCTGATAGTGCCAGTGCTGCACTGGCTGCACCTTATATACACGAAAATCCTGATGTTTGGTTCCCTTTAAACTAGAGACTTATGTCACACATAATAAACATTTCCATCTACACTTTTTGTTAGGAAGTTAGAAGGGTTAAAAAGTATATCAGCAATTTCTTATTTGTCCAACACAATTTACAAAACCACATTGTTTTTTAGGGACATCACATCACATTTGAAGTGGCTTTGAGATGATTATGTGACAGCAAATACCTACACAGTAACAATTCTAAAACCTGCACATCTCAAAGTGCTCAAAACCACATCCAAGAAGTTTATTAACCTTTTAAATGCTTCACAGTAAGTAAAAGCAATTTTGAAGGAAAACATGACAATTTTACTTTTCGCATGTTATTTTAGTTGGAACAGTTTGCGGGAGCCTTGTCACATTGGCAGAGCCCCTGAGGTGCCAGAACAGCAGAAATGCCACACAAGTGACCCCATGTTACAAACTGTATCCCTCAATGAATTCATCTAGGGGTGCAGTGAGCATATTGACACTACAGGTGCGTCACAAAATGTTTTAACTTCTCATGCAGTGAAGAAAAAATAATTACATTTTACCACTAAATGTTGTTGTTAACCCCAAATTTACAGTTTTCACAAGGGGAATAGTTTTTAAAAAAAGGCCCAAAATACACAATTTCTTCTGAACATGGCAATACCCACAGGTGACTTTACAGTACCATTTGGCAACACAGGAGGGCTCGGGAGGGAAGGAGCGCCATTTGACTTTGGGAGCAAATCGTTTGCGGTCTCCATTTGCAGAGCCCCTAATGCCAGAAAAGTAGAAACCCCTTCAAGTCACCAAATTTTGAAAATTACACCCCCTCTGGCAGTTTTTCTATGGAGGTAGTGATAATTTAGTCTCTGAAAAACACCCATGAATAAAAACACTGAATGTTGCAGCATTAAAAATTTCAAATAAGCCATTGTCGTGCCCAGTACATTGTAGTGCCCGTACATTGTGCCCAGCTCGTGCTTCTGGAGACATACAACACCCAGTAAATTAAGTGGGCTTCTTCACTACAACAATGTCAAACACGTGGACGTTAACTGTGGTTTAGACATATTGTGATGCTCAGAGAGAGTTGGACATTTGGATTTAGGAGCACAGATTTTGCTGGTTTTCTTTTTGAAGGGGAGCCATAGCATTTTTCAAGAGCCTTTGTGCAACCAGTAATGTGGAAGTCCCCTATACAGTGCCTTGCGTTGAGTTTTTCCCACATTTTAGGCTTCAACCATAAAGATTAAAATGTTAATGTTATGGTGAAGAATCAACAACAAGTGGGACACAATTGTGACGTTGAACAAAATGTACCACTTATTTTAAACTTCTATAAAAAATAATAAACTGAAAATTGGGGCGTGCAATATTATTCGTCCCCTTTAATTCAATAATTTGTAGCGCCACCTTTTGCTGCGATTACAGCTGTAAGTCACTTGCGGTATGTGTCTATCAGTTTTGCACATCGAGACACTGAAATTCTTCCCCATTCTTCCTCTGCAAATAGCTCGAGCTGAGTGAGGTTGGATGGAGAACATTTGTGAACAGCAGTTTTCAGCTCTTTCCACAGATTCTCGATTGGATTCAGGTCTGGACTTTGACTTGGCCATTCTAACACCTGGATACGTTTATTTGTGAATCATTCCATTGTAGATTTTGCTTTATGTTTGGGATCATTGTCTTGTTGGAAGACAATTCTCCGTCCCAGTCTCAGGTCTTTTGCAGACTCCAACAGGTTTTGTTCAAGAATGGTCCTGCATTTGGCTCCATCCATCTTCCCATCAATTTTAACCCTTCCCTGTCCCTGCTGAAGAAAAGCATGTCCAAACCATAATACTGCCACCACAATGTTTGACAGTGGGGATGGTGTGTTCAGGGTGTTGAGCTGTGTTGCTCTTACGCCAAACATATTGTTTGGCATTGTGCCCAAATAGTTCGATTTCGGTTTCATCTGACCAGAGCACCTTCTTCCACACGTTTGGTATGTCTCCCAGGTGGCTTGTGGCAAAATTTAAATAACACTTTATGGATATCTTTGAGAAATGGCTTTCTCCTTGCCACTCTTCCATAAAGGCCACATTTGTACAGTGTAGGACTGATTGTTGTCCTATGGACAGACTCTCCCACCTCAGTTGTAGATCTCTGCAGTTCATCCAGAGTGATCATGGACCTCTTGGCTGAATCTCTGACAAGTCTTCTCCTTGTTTGAGATGAAATTTTTGAGAGACGGGCCGAGTCTTGGTAGATCTGCAGTGGTATGATACTCCTTCCATTTCAATATGATGGCTTGAACAGTGCTTCTTGGGATGTTTAAAGTTTTGGAAATCTTTTTGTAACAAATCCAGCTTTAAACTTCTCCACAACAGCATCACGGACCTGCCTGTTGTGTTCCTTGGTCTTCATGATGCTCTCTGTGCTTTAAACAGAACACTGAGACTATCACAGAGCAGGTGCATTTATATGGAGGATTGATTACACACAGGTGGCTTATATCTATCATCATCAGTCATTTATCATTGGATCATTCAGAGATCCTCAATGAACTTCTGGAGTGAGTTTGCTGCACTGAAAAAGTAAAGGGACGAATAATATTGCACGCCCCAATTTTCAGTTTATTCTTTTTTACAAAACGTTTAAAATAAGCAATAAATTTTGTTCAACTTCACAATTGTGTCCCACTTGTTGATTCTTCACCATAACATTAAAATTTGTATCTTTAGGTTTGAAGCCTGAAATGTGGGAAAAGGTTTAAAAATTCAAGGGGGTCAAATACTTTCACAAGGCACTGTATGTCCCTTAACAGATGAAGGACCTAAGTGAGGATTTGTTTTTTTGTGGGTTGAGTTGAATGCTATTTAGTAGAAATTTGGGATACAGAACAGTTTGATTTATCCTGTGCTCTATGCTGAGCACTTACATTAGCGTTTCCATCTACATCTATGAAATACGTGTTTCAGGTATAACCCCAGACAGATCTATTCACTAACGAGGCAGCAGGTGTTACTCCAGACTCCATTCAGAGGTGTCCTTTTCAAAAGGTGCACAAAACTGTTGTTGACCGCACTTTTGTGCACACCTAAAAAGACGTGAAAAAAAGGACACTGATGGACCACAGACAAGACGAGAGTCCAAAATGACTTCCTCTGCCTTAATACATTGAATTTTCCATTGGGAATTTTGTCTGAATCAGGTTTTTCAGAATTTTACACATACTCCCCAATGTAAGCGCTCAGCATAGAGCACAGGCTAAATGTGAGCTGAGCCTTACTTCGATTTTTGGGAGGCAGAATAAACAAACAGCAATTAAAGAATTGCCTTCATTACTATTTTGTACGCCATTCACCTTGCAGTATAAGTGATAGGGAGGATTATTCCTTAGGTCAGTACGATTACAAAGATATCAGATTTATATAGTTATTTTGTTTACTATTACACTTAAGTTTTTAAGTTTTGTGGGGTTTATTAAAAATATTGCATCACCATATTTTGAAGGCTACAGTTTTTTTTATTAGTCTGCTGACAGTCATGTGAGGGCTTACTTTTGTGGGATAAGTTGAAGTTTTCATTGGTATCATTTAGGGCAACAATATTTTTATTCCACTTTTTCTGAGGCAGAATAAACAGGAAACTGCAATTCAGGAGAAAAAAAATAAATAAAAATTGATGCTATTCACCGTGTCGTCGTTGTAAAAGTGATTACAACCTTATGCAGCGGAAACCACATTTATATTGTTTATGTTTTGCTGCTTTTACACCATAAAAACAATTTTCTAGGAAACAAATAGTTTTTGCCTTGCTGTATTCTGAGAGTTATAGCTTTTTTATTTGGATGAGGTTTTCAGCAATACCATTTTTATTTACATGTGCCTTTTTGGTTGCGTTTTATTCCACTTTATTGTCAGCTGTACGATGAAGAGACTGTGATCAAGTGAAGTATGACCGTTTTATAGATTGGGTTGTTCTGGACACATCAATACCAAATTTGTGTACTTTTTTTGTTAATTTTTTACATAAATATTCATATTTGTTTAATTTTAATACTGGCAATTTTCTATTTTTTTTTTAATTTACTTAGTCCCTATTTGGGACATTAACTTTTTTTGCTCTGATCTCTGATAAAATGTATTGCAACGCACCAGCTCCTAGAATGGTCTAAAAGGCTTCCCGCAGCACGGTGACCCGAAGGTCATCATTAGAGAGGATAATTTAACCTTTAATTTAACCTTTATAATTTAACCTTTAATAAATTAAAATAAATTATAAATAAATTAAAATAAATTAAGGATAATTTAACCTTTAGGATAATTTTAACCTTTGCAGGTTCGGTTCGCTGGCAGAAATCAAACTGGATCTCCACTGGTTCGAACGTGCCTGAGCCCGGTTTGAAATCACTGATTGGCGGTCCGAGTCTCCATCCACATACAGTCAGCCATAGGCAGATCACTTTCGAGGAAGAGTGGGAGGGCTTTTTCAATATTTTTTTTTTGTTACACACTACATCCAATCATGCTGTTGTTACCCCCAGTGTGCGCTGATCAAACACTGCAAGCGGCTACCCAGGGCTGAGCACCGAGCATACCCAAGCACGGCGATGTTCGCATGTAAAGCATCCTACCTCCGAACCCAAAGTCTGTTTTGTAAAGTTGGTGTTTGGTTCGAAAACCGAACCTCGGGTTTGCTCATCTCTAGTTGTCATTGGACGACATTGAGTTGCTAAAGCAATGTCACAGGGGCTCCTATTGGATAGGAGAGAGAGTGCACTCCCTCTCCCAGCCTGCTAAACGCTGCTGGAACTGGGGATTCCCAGCCAGTCTCCCACGCTGGTACTTGCCAGGCCTCAAACTAAGTATCACCTGCGATCCGATGAGGGCAGGCGCAACGAGTTCAGCATGGCAGTCGACAGCCATGCTGCGTTCAATATAGATCATGACATTTAGGGAGTTAAGGAGCCAAGGACGGTGTGGGGACCGTCCCTGGCTGTGAGAGCCAGGGCTCAGCTGTCACGTACTGGTACGTCCAAGGTCGTGAGAGGGTTAATGTAGTTTAGAAAAAAAAAATCACAGTTTCATCAACAGAAGATCATTAGAGGACTCTCGGCTGCTGTCAGATAGCCCAGTATATTCATGAGCTCCGCCATTATAGATTTGCAGCTTTCTGCCCATATACAGTGTACACAGAAAGCTGCCAATCAGTGGTGTGGGTGGGGTTATACAGCTCCACATTATAATTGCTAGATCTGCAGCAGAAAACACACTGATTTTATAGAAATGACAGCAAACAGCTTAGTAAGTGACATCGGTGGAATCAGGGTCTCTGTCTCTACATTATGCTGCTCTCAGATGGGACAGCAAAAACCTAGTGACAGATACAGGTTATCGTGTCACATTTCAATACCTTTATGATAAAATCAAAGTAAAATGCAAGTCGCAAGCAGTGAATCAAGCATATGGATTTGTCTCCTTACTTACATTCTCCTTCCTCGTGAATTATACCAGATCTTTATGTTGTAACAGAACAGCAAAGAAAAAACAAGCACAAAAAAGCTCAACTGACAATGAGGCCATCACAGGATCATGATCCCAATAAAGATCCCGGTCATTACTACTGTAACCATTCTCACCAGAAGTATCACAAACATAAAAGGAAAATCACCGCTTTGTACTCAATTGCATTTAGAGGACAATAGAAATATGTACGGTAGATAGGAGCTCAGATAAAAACATTGAAAACAACAAATCATCCTGTGGCAGATTCCTGCCAAATCCACCTCCAATGATGAAGTCTGGATATACAAATTTTAAAGGGTGAAGCTATTGTCAGGACTGGTTCTCTAGGAGAGAGGTTCCAAAATTAAATAGACGAGGAACAGAAAGCAAGAGAAATAATCCGATATATACAGTAAGTACTTTAAATCAGCAAAGCATACAAGTTTCTACCATCAAGTAATTACTACAGACAATTACAACAGCTGCAGAGACCGGTCCTAGAATGGTGATAGGACCGGCCCCTGTGAGTATGCGCAAGTAGGAAGTTACACTGCTGTGACCTGGAGTTAACATATACCCCATGGTATCTCCAATATTCGTTCACATAGATAGGCTTCTTTCACTGCTGTGCACCCTATGCATTTCCTTAGCACTCCTGATGTCTCCAATATTAGGTCAAATACACAGGGAGGACAGCAGTGTGAGCAGCCTTTTCTCACCTCAACACTCCTGGTTTCGCCAGTAATAGATCAGATGGACGAGGTGGACAGCAGTGTGAGCAGCCTCTTCTTACCTTACCACTCCTGGTATCACCAGTATTAGATCAGATCGACAACGTGGACAGCAGTGTGAGCAGCCTCTTCTACATTAGAACCCTTGGTATTGCCAGTAATGGATCAGATGGACAGCAGTGTGACCAGCCTCTTACATTAGCACCCCTGGTATCACCAGTAATAGATCAGAAAGACAGGGTAGACAGCAGTGTGAACAGCCTTTTCTTTCCTAAGTACCCGTGGTATCTCCAGTATGAGATCAGAATATCTACTTGGAGCTCATCTTCTTCCACATCAAGGGAGGGCATACCTGCCTACTGCACATGCTCACAGGCACCTGTCCTATTAACACCGTAGGACACGTTTCTTTCTGTGCAAGAAGACTGACAATTTTTAATAAAATTAAAAGGCATCATGGAAATTTATTTAGATTGCCTTTTATATTGTTTTTTTTTCTATTCAGGGAGAATGCCTTTAAGTAATGTTTAAGGCATTTACAAGTTTTGATTAAAGGGCTTTAGAAAATCCTGCCTGCGATCTTTTATAACTGTGGCACACATCTGCATTGGATGTTTGTGGCATTGCAGCTAAGCACCATTAAAGCCAAAAACACTACCCACTTTACATGGTCACTGTTTGGAAGAAAGCGGCAATATGGCAATATTTTTCTAAGGGTCTTTTAACCCATTAGTAACCAAGTCTATTTTTTTTTTTTTTTTTTTTTAATTGGACGAGTCACGTTATGTGGTAATAACTCTGGAGTGCCTCTACAAGTCCCAGTGATTTTTAGACTTTTTTATGATGCATTATACTTTGTGCTAATGGTAAATATGGTTTGAATTTATTTATAAAAAAATTCAGACGTTTGACAAAAATTAAAAGAAAAAAAAAAAAGGGAATTTTGAAGGTTTATAGCAAACTTTGAATGTTTACATCCATAATCCATATTTTCATACAAAAAAGCTAATAAGTAACATTTACCTAATGTCTGCATTACATGAACAACATTTCTAAGATTTTTTTTAAATTTTGTGAGGATGTTGGAAGGTTTAAAAATTTGACAGCAATTTTCCATTTTTTTCAAGGAAATTTGCAAAAATGTATTTATTTTAAAGGTCCCATTTATCACAGTATCATAGTTTTTTAAGGTTGAAGGGAGACTAAGGGCGGCTTTGCACGTTGCGACATCACACGTGCGATGTCGGTGGGGTCAAATCGAAAGTGACGCACATCCGGCGTCACTTTCGACATCATAGTGTATAAATGCTGGATGATACGATAAACGAGCGCAAAAGCGTCGTTATCGTATCATCGGTGCATTCTCCGACTTTTCCATAATTATGCTGCAGCGACAGGTACGATGCTGTTCCTCGTTCCTGCGGCAGCACACATCGCTGTGTGTTACGCCGCAGGAGCGAGGAACTTCACCTTACCTGCCGCCGGCGGCTCTACGGAAGGAAGGAGGTGGGCGGGATGTTTACATCCTGCTCATCTCCGCCGCTATTGGCTGCCTGCCGTGTGACGTCGCTATGACGCCGCACGACCCGCCCCCTTAGGAAAGAGACGGGTCGCCGGCCAGAGCGACGGTTGCAGGGCAGGTGAGTGCATGTGAAGCTGGCGTAGCGATAATTTTCGCTACGCCAGCTATCACAAGATATTGTACCTGCGATGGGGGCGGGGACTATCGCGTGCGACATCGCCGCATCGGCTTGCGATGTCGCAACGTGCAAAGCCCGCCTAAGTCCATCTAGTTCAACCCAAGTTTTAATCATTTAGTTTTAATCCCTTCACCCCCTGGCTATTTTTCCTTTTTGACCTTGATTTGGGGGGGGGGGGATCTGCCAGTCAATATAGACCTATGAGGACTTTATCTTCATAGGCCGAATTGTACCATTCATATACCATACCCTATAATATACTGGAAAATTGGGGGAAAAAAATCCAAATGCCGTGAGATTGCACTATGATCGAGCAATTTTGCAATGTGTATTATCACTGTGGAGCTTGGACCATGTTAGGTTTATAATCACAATTTTACTTAAAACTGAATTAAATCAAAAACAAAACCTAGTTTTCTGGTTCTACTTTTATTTTCTTAGGGATAATAATGTACCTTAGCTGTTTAAGGAATTCAATGTCGGAGCTGCTTGTGATCAGCTTGATGAACTCCTCATAAGACGGGGCGTACGTATAGGCCTTCTTGTGGCGCTCGTTCACCTGCTCCCTGTACTCCAGCTGGCTGAGCAGCATCTGATTAATGTAATCCGGATCACTCAGCAGCTCCACCAAGGGCTTCAGCACTGAAGAAACAGAATCAGGGCATGCAAAGATGAAGGATATCCGAGCCGTGAACTTGGCAGAGTCAGTGTGCTGCAGTGCCACATCAGAAAAGGACCCCAACACAACACAGCAATATCATGTAATAAAACGTACACATTTTTATAAATAGTCAAACAGAAATGTGATTTCACATCATTTTGTAGTGCTGTACATGAAAATGCAAGAATAGTTCTTGTTTAAAAGTTACAGAGAAAAAACACCCAGAAAATAAAAAATATTGGAAAGTTGCAGTATTTTGGGAAAAAAACTACAGGTTATTTTATATACTTAGAAAAAAAAATGCAACGTGCATATTACTCACAGATAAGAACGTCGACTGCTCAAAAATAATTAACGAATTACCTCTTATCGCCTTCCGTTCCTCTTCTTTCTGCCATACACACGCATCTCCAAGCTCTGCATTATGGGCCAAGACTTTCAACCACATCCAGACTTTAGAGGACAGTACATATTGTAAGGCTGTGATGTCAAGACATGTACTGCGCTCTTATGATGCCCAGTGACTTCTGAGGCCCATAGGGATGATGCTGTGCCCAAGGGCGGGAGCAAGGTGAGAGGTTAGGCAAGTATTGCTAAAAGAAAATAAACCTCACCTTTCTGGCCGCCCCCCTGCCTGCCATCTGGTCTACTTCTTTCCGGTGTCATGTGCCGCATCCCTAGCCTCTTTACTATCGGCCAGGACTTTCAGCCACATCCATTCCCCAGACGCTACTGCGAGTCTTAGGGGCACTTTGCACACTACGACATCGCAAGCAGACGCTTGCGATGCTGAGCGCGATAGTCCCCGCCCCCGTCGCAGCTGCAATATCATGGTGATAGCTGGCGTAGCGAACATTATCGCTACGCCAATTTCACATGCACTCACCTGCCCTGCGACGTCGCTCTGGCCGGCGACCCGCTTCCTTATTAAGGGGGCGGGTCGTGTGGCGTCATAGTGACGTCACACGGCAGGTGGCCAATAGAAGCAGAGGGGCGGAGATGAGCGGGACTTAAACATCCCGCCCACCTCCTTCTTTCTGCATAGCCGGCCGGGACGCAGGTAAGGAGATGTTCCTCGCTCCTACGGCTTCACACACATCGATGTGTGATGCCGCTGGAACGAGGAACAACATCGTAACATCGGTCATTGCCAAATTATGGAAATGACCGACGCTACACCGATGATACGATTTGGACATTTTTGCGCTCCTTAATCGTATCAAAAAGGATTTACACACTATGATATTGACTGCGACGCCGGATGTGCAGCACTTTCGATTTGGCCCCACCGACATCGCAGCTGCGATGTCGTAGTGTGCAAAGTGCCCCTTAGGGTATGGTTCCACTTTAGATTCGCACAATAAAACATTGGATTGCTCTCTCTCTAATGGAAAACTATGGGGCAGTGTCTCTCTGCAATTGCTTTCTCATGCTTTATAGGCCTTAGAAATGAATCGCAGCATGCTGCGTTTGGCAACGATTCTCGGCTCACACGCACCCCCATACAAGTCTATGGGAGCGTGTGAAACATCGCACTGCACTCGCATTTCATCTGACTGCAGTGCGATGTACGTAGAGACAGACAGAAGAGGAGATGGGGAGAAAGTTCTCCCTCCCTCTTCTTCACAGCTACAGTTGCAAGACCCTTGGCTGACGTTCGAAGCAGAGGGTCATTAGCATATCGATTCCGATGCTCTCGCATCAGAAGCTATGCGCAAGTGTAATCATTCCCTTAGGTGACAACATAAAAAACAAGAATGAATCTGGCGCAAAGTGTATTTTATACTTCTACTACAACTTCCTAACTCCATTTATCGAATCAGATTATTGTGTGTCTCTGGGTGGACACAGAAGTAGGCACGGACCTTAAATTGGAATCAGTCAGCAGGTTTTTGCCATGTAAACTGAGAGCAGAATGATGTAGGGGCAGAGACCGGCATTCAAGGGATGTATAATGGGCTGCTTGGTGCAGGTTTTATCCCTGTGTTCTTTGCTGTAGAGCTGGCAGTGCTCAGAATGCGTAGCCCTGTGACAATCACCCACATCACTGTTCGGCAACTTCCCGCATTGTCAGTATGACAGTATAAGATTCTCCGCCCCTACACCACAATACATAGCAAAAACCGGCTGACAGATTCTCTTTAAAGAAGCCCTCTTATTAACTTTTGTCCCCAAAGATCTATGTACATATGTATGTAATGTAGTGTCTGTGTAATCTTATACTCACCTACCGCAACCTTCTCCAGGATCCAGCACCGTTCCGCTCCTCTTCTCAGTGTTGTCACCCCTCTGCAGACTCTCTGAGTCAGTACGATCTGCGTGATCTAGAAGTGGCTTTTACTATGCAAGACTATGGAGCATGTCAACAAGGCTCTACAGACTTACACTGTAAAAGAGACTCTCATGCATAGAGCGATCCGGAGTGGCGTGACTTGCTATCACGCTACTCAGAAGAAAAACTGGATACTGTAGAACACCGCAGTATGTGAGTAAACAGACTACAATACCTGTACATAAAAACAGGCTTAGTTCATGGGCGGTTTCTTTAAGGGCATACGCGGAGTTTGTGTTTTGGAAGTTTGAAACAATGGAATCTCCAGAAAACGTGAACTTCTTCAGACTAGACCTGCAGAAAGCATTGTTGTCGACTGAAAGAATGTGATCTCTCTTCCTGTCATAATGTCAATGATATTATCGGGCATCGCGTAAAATCACTATGACTGCCCTGTATTAGAGATTCTTTGACATCACAGTTTTAAGGCGATGATTTTGACAATCACAGCGTGTAGCCTTCAATTCCACTGGGAATTGTAACCCAAACTAAAGGAACCTACAGTGTCAAGGAAAGCCTGCTTAGACTTCTACACAGGTGCGGATTTCAAAGTTATTGCTGTGTTAGTCAACTACATAAAATTCTGATATCTCGGAGAATGGAATCTGTTGTGACAAAATAAATCATAAGGAGGATTGGCCTCATTGACCACCATTTACACTAGGCCAGATTAATGTAGTGTATGAACCACTTGTCACTCCGATTTAAGTCATCCTTCCACACCTACATGTTAAACTCCTATTCATGAAACGGTTTGTAAAGGTTCTCGATCCATAGGAACGGTGATGGATTTACCTATTTGCATCGCCATTTCCAAGGATCACTACTGAGAAATCAAAGTGGAAACACCGTATTTATTGGTCCCCAGATGAAACCTCTTCAAAAGGATGAGGAATTTGATAGTCAATATTTGGATAATGAAATGGAAGCATGGAAGGGATACAAAATTGTGTAAAATTGTGTAAAATAGTTAGTGAAGAAATTTCAGAGCTGAAAGCTTCCATCAGCTTGTGGATGAACGAACGGCATTGGAGAAAATGGCTGCAGAATATCCCTGAAACCGCATATCATTTATTTCTATTTAGATATATAGAAGTGTAGTCCATTAAAAGAACTGCTTGTGGTTCTGGGTGCATATTGCTAATCCCTGCCCTGTATACACTAGCATAGATAAAGAGATCTTTAGAAAAAAGAATTTCTAAAGATCTTATACCGTATGCTAATGAGCGAGGGGACTAGTCCCCTGGGCGTTCGTTCCCCTGGCTATTTGGCCCCATTAGCATAGTAGTACGTCCCTGTGATAATAATGAATACACTGCATCAGAGGATGATCTTACTCACCTCTCCGCCGCCATTGCACCAGACGCTGGATATCGGGTCAGTGCGCATGTTGTACTAACATGCTAATGGGGCCAACTAGCCAAGAGAACTAACGCCCAGGGAACTAGTCCCCTTGCTCATTAGCATACGGTAAAAGATCTTTAGAAATACTTTTCTAAAGATCTTTTTATCTAGGTTAGTGTATACAGGGACAATTAGGCAAAGATCAGCAATATGCACCCAGAACTGCTCGTGGTTCTGGGTACATATTGGACCTGACAGGTTCCCTTTAATTACAGTGCACTAAGTGACAAACATGTGCAGTGTTTTTATCAGGTTATCGCAGTCATCGAGAAGTGTTACAAAAGTAAATGGCAGATTACTGACGGAGACACTTCACAAATCAAACACATGAGACAAAAAAAAAGTTGCACTTGAACCAGGTATAGTCCTTGCATTTTCTGCTAAAAGGAAGTCTTATTAATCTCCACGTTCTTTCAGTTTCCCCTCTGTAACTTCCAAACAAAAACTAATCTCATATTTTCAATGTAATTTTTCTAATTCAAAATCGCACAATAATTCTTAGTTAAATCATGTCTCTGATACACAACCTGTATTGAAAAGAGTTATTAAAAACAATAATACTTCAAGAATGTTGAAATATTAATAAAATTATATATATATATATATATATATATATATATATATATATATATATATATATATATATATATATATATATATATATATATATATATATATATATATATACACACACACACACACACATATATACATACATACATATATATATATATATATATATATATACACACACACATATATACATACATACATACATACACACACACATATATATATACCCATACACACACACACACATATATATATACCCATACACACACACGCGCGCACACACACACCACAGAAGTAATGCTATTTCCAGCAAAAAAGGAGTCTTCTAGCACATAATGACTGTTCAACCAAACAGAGGTGCTCAATGACCCTTATCACCTGTGCTTGGTTTGAACAGTCATTGTGTGCTCGCAGACTCTCTAACCACCATTTATATTATCAAAATGCATCCAAATAACAGGGTAGCTTTTCAATAAAAAGGTTAAAATGACATACCCCTTTAGGTCTGCCGCCCCCTGCACACCATTGAGTCACTATAAAAAGGTCATGTAAGTGACTGCTTGGTTTTACCAGTCATTTTATGCTGATAGGCTCCCTCTAAGGGTAGCCTATCAGCATAAAATATTTTAGTATTTGCTCATCACTACTAGACACACATGGTATAAAGCGGTTGCCGCTGTATAAAGAGTGGATCCTTTTTAAAGTCCTGCCATGAAGACCTCGTGTCTGTGCAGATCACGAGATGTTAGAGTACAATTAATTTCATTAAAAATAACATAAAAATATATGAGTAGAAAGAGAAAAAAGGAAAATAATTGCAAAAGGATTTTTTACAGATTTGACATATACAGTATATGTGATCGAAAAAATAAATCTACAGATGGTGAATGTAGCAAGAGTTAACTGAATGTATTCATTATTATAAGCATAGAAACTCACAAGAGTGTAGGGGAGAAGAATTCTATGAAAGTGAAGAGGTGGAGAAAGCCAGAAGAGAAAGTGAACCTTTCAGTGAACATATATTGATTTTATTGTGGTTGCTAGAAATGTGCGTTCACATTTCAAATAAAAAAAAAAAAAAAAAAAAAAACTCCTTTGCAATTATTTTACTTTTTACATCTTTCATGTTCTATATTTTTTGCTGATATTTTTAATGAACTTTATTGTACTCGAAGATCTCGTGATCTAAACAGACAGGTGGTTTTTAAGTCGGGTCTTTTATAAACGGAACTGCTATTTAAAAGGGAAGAAGCCACCAGATTTGGAGACTACAGTATGTGCTATGGCCACCACCGGTAAGCCCTTATATAAAGAATTCCACAATACTGTATATAAGAGCCCTGGCTGCGCTGTATAACGTAATAAACACTTTTATAATACTCACACAAAGGGTGGTCCCTTTTATAATACTCACACAGATGGGCGTCACTGCTCTCCGGTCTGGCGCCTCCTCTCTGCTGAGATCTCCGTCCTCCTACCCAGCCTAGTGTGGATGATGAGTCTACATCATCCACACAGGCAGACATTGTGGTCCTGCGCAGCCGCACTTCTCTCTGCCCTGCTCAGGGCAGATCAAATTACTGTAATGCACAGACATGAGGAAAGGTTAAAGACCACCCGCACATTGGCACTACAATACTTGGATCTGCCCTCGGTAGAGCAGATCAAAGTGCGCCTGTGTAGGACCTCATTGATAGGCCAGTGTGGATGTGTCGTCCAGATGGGGCTCAGAAAAAGGAGGATGGAGTTCGCCGCAGAGAGGAGGCCGGACCGTAGAGCAGCAACACCCATCAGATCGGACCACCCCTTAGGTGAGTATAATAAAAGTGTTTTTTACGTTCCACACAGTGGCCTGTACTCGTATGCAGCATTCCAGAATACTGTGTATAAAAGAGCTCACTGGTGGTGGCCGGTTATAGTCGTCAAATCTGGTGACAGGTTCCCTTTAAATTGCTGCAACGGCTTTATACCATGTGTGTCTAGTCCTGATGAAGAAGACATCGAAACACGTAATCTGAGTAAACCATGTTTCTAGTAACGCATGGCTTCATCTGTATGATAGCAGTGCCGTCTCAACCACATTTTCTTCCTCTATAATTTAACAGAAAAATAAAAACAATTGTTGCCAAGCAAAAATTTTCCCTTATGGACAACTGAAATAATATAGAAAACGCATGATTCCACTGTAATAAGCATCACAAATAAAGAAAAATGTTCAAACAAGTTCTATTTCAATAGAATGGCTTGCTTTGTTTGGTATGTCAAGGCACACAAATCAAGAAACCATATTTAATAAAGTAATCATAAAAAAAAAACACAAATGAATATCAAACTGTGACATTTCATTTCTAACGAATAGAAATGCAATTTCACGCAATCTTTCAAATATAGGCTATTATGGAAGTTACAGATACAAGACTAATAAAACAACGGCAGGGATGTGATAATTGTACACACCTTTGGTGGCAAGTATTTCAGAAAGAACAATGCGCAAACTGCGAGACTGGGCGTCCCGGGTAGGCATCAAACAAAGAACTAGCACCTGGGCACAGGTCTGCAGGAACTGGAGCTCCTCCTCGGTGTTTTTTAAGCAGGGATGAAGAGAAAAAGGTCTTGGCTGTTCATCCTGTCTGAAAGAAAAATCAACAAAAACAAAAAAGAAAGCAAAGACACTGAAGTTAAATGAAACACACACACGAATTACCACATTAAGAATACTTCACACCGCCGACTAACGTTCTCATTTTATGTGCAACTGTTACAAAAAGACATCAGAGAGGCAACAGTTGTGCAATACAAGAGCCAAAAAGTTCTGAAGATGATATAGGGATGGAAAGTACGCTTCTATACTTACGTTGTTAAAGGGAACCAATCACCAGGATTTTCGTATATAAGCTAAAGCCAGTGCTGTACTGGCACTATCAGGCTGATTCTATACATACCTGTAGTGGTCAGCTCCGATGTTTAGGTTTTGAAATCCAAGAAAGTGAAGTTTATAAAATGAGCTGCTTGTTGAGTGGCATTTGCAATGGAGCAGATAATATATTCATAGTTATCCCCTCCCCCTGTTAGAATTAGCATAAGTATTATACAAACAATTCACTTTGTCTGTTGCAGGACCTGTGTGAGGTCATACCCATGTGACAAGAAAAGGTGGGGCCTCAGCCATCAAAGCTGAATATCCGGTCACCTGGGTATGACCTCACACAGGTCCTGCAAGAGACAAAGTGAATCGTTTGTATAATACTTATGCTAATTCTAACAGGGGAGGGGATAACTATGAATATATTATCTGCTCCAGTGCAACTGTCACTCAAGCAGCTGCCGTTTTTTTAAACTTCACTTTCTTGGATTTGAAAGCCTAAACCTCCGAGCTGACCACTACAGGTATGTATAGAATCAGCCTGATAGTGCCAGTATAGCACTGGCTTTAGCTTATATACGAAAATCCTGGTAATTGGTTCCTTATAAAAGGAGTGGTTAGTGTTACATTTTTACTCTATACATTTCCTGTATGTAATAACTACAGATGGGCAAACTTGAAGATGTTCATGTTCAGTCGGACAAAAAAAAAAAAAAAAAAAAAAAAAAGGTCTGGTTCAGCCTTGACCTGAACCCCATATAAAAACCTATTGGGACCTGATCTTAAATGCAATAAAATGGTGGTAGTAAGGGCCAGGGGGCTGCAATAGGAAGCAAAACAGGGATTAAAACAGAACAATTATACTTAACGAATTTCTGCGCGGCTGATACACTGTTTCTGGGACCGTTCTAAGAGACCGCCCCATTACTACAGTAACCTCGTAAGTAAAAAGACAAGCACAAAACACAATTCAACACCAAATCTGCATCTCCTGGTAAAAAAGACCTGCCAGGAGAAGCAGGATTGTGAACTCTGACCTCACCTGAAAGTTAATAAAGGGATAAAAGAGGGTGGTTTTTTTTTGTTTTATTTCAAATCAAAGATATTTTTCGTGTTTATGGTTATCTCTCTTCACTTACAGATTAGTAATGGGAGGCGGGTCTGCCAACAAACCAGAGCAATCAGGATGAGTCGGGTAAAGTTCCGGGATTGTTGCATCTAATGGATGCAACAATTCTCGGAGGTTGCTATTTTTAGACTGGGTGGGAAGCCCAATAACTATAGGTCTCCCCATCCTGAGATTACCAGCACCCAGCTGTCTGCTTTATAATGGCTGGGTATCACAATTGGGGGGGGAACCACATGCTTTTTTTTTATTTTATTTTAAGTATTTATTTAAATAATTAAAAAAAAAAAAAAAAAAAAAAAAAGAAGTTGCATGGTGTCCTTATCTTGATACACAGCCAAGATAAGCATACGGCTGGGGGCTACAGTCTGTAGTCGTTTGCTTTATCTGAACGTCAAATATACAGTTTAAAATAAAAAATAAAATGTGGTTTGCGATTCAACGTTTTTTGTTGTTGGGTTTTTTTTAGTAGAACTTTTATACTTTTTCTTATTAATATAGTATGTCAGCTACATAGAGTGTGCTCAGTCGTTAGCCTGCTCCATACACACTTCTCCCCTGCAAATATATGTTTTCTTCTAATCCTATTGCTTAAAAAAAGATTTAAAAATGGTCATCTTTTTTTTTTTTATTTATTTAAAGCTGGCTGCATCCAACGATCTGTATAGCCAAAAGCTTGCAAGTGTGTATTCATTGCCTAAGAAACTGGCCTTCTCTAATACACTGCAGAGGCGGCCGGTAATCAAGGCAATGAGTATTTAAAAAAAAAAAAATGAAACTGAGAAAAATGTAAATTTGTTACTTGTTTCATTAGGCGAATATTAAATCATCTTCAAATTCATGGACAGATTGTATTTTGTACAGTGATGCTATGTTAGGGTATCAGAAGTTGGCATTGAATGGTGGAGGTGGCCGAGCTCATGTCGAGGCATCATGTCATACAGACTTAAATTTTGGAAACGTGAAAGAGCTTTGATGTTGCAATGAACGGCATCATCTATGAAGAGACACAGCTTTCAATTGTGATCATGCTGGTGTTCTCATTTACAGAAGGGTATTAATTGCTTTATAGCTGCCTTTTCATATTTGCATAATTTTCTAATGCAATCAAACATACTGGACACTGCACCATTTCATAGCATGCGTTTTCGGATAGATTTCCCTTTTTGTGTTGGTGTTGGGTCACAAGATCCTGTTTACTGAAAAAGTAGGACAAAGTTGGTCTTTTCAACCCAAAGATCAGTGTAAATTACGGTAAGATTCTTAACGGTTACACAAAGATACCTAAGAAATGCTCTTCCCTCCAGCCTTACCGTCATATAGAACAGTTCCAGTTAACGAGAAACAGGAATCAATAATGGAGTGAAAGTAGCAATCTGTCTAGTCTAAAATAGTTTGTGAGAAACACAATCAATAATGACCTTCAGAATGAAAGGAAGAAGCGGATGACGACTTGGCTATAGAAAATGTAATGATATAGTATAGAACTATATATGATACGCTCACTATACCGGAGTTTAAATGGCACAAATAAATAATTAAAGAGCACTATTACTAGTATTCACCTAATGGGCTCTAATAAGACTAAACACGTCAGAGACTTCAAATACTATGCGAAGGTAAGAGAGCTGGAGAGCCCTGTGGTCAGAGGCAAATACAGGCTGTCAAGTCATAGGACTGCTACGGGCAGTGAAGAACATCCACTGAACAAAGGGAAGCCAAGAAACAAGCTCTTCACCAGCAATGGAGAGAATGGTCACAATTTCGGGACATGAAGAAGGTTCACAACAACCTTCTGTGATTGGGCGCTGATCCAGGGAATTGATCTGATTGCCGTATGTGGCGTCGAAGGATTTTTTTTTCTCCTAATGTGGAGCTTACTGTCTGCCCCATGGTATTTTTTTGCCTTCTTCTGGATCAACATATTAGGTTATGTTATGGGTTAAACGCTATGGACTTAAAGGGAACCTTTCAGGTGTAATATGCACCCAGAGCCACGAGCAGTTTTTGGTACATATTGCTAATCCCTGCCTAAGTTTTCCAGCATATAGTAGCATAGATAAAGAGATCTTAAGAAAAAGTATTTCTAAAGATCCTTAATGAGATGCTAGAGAGCAGTGCACAACAGCATTATTTCCCCCAACTAGCCCGCCCTCTTAGCATACCCCTGTGGGTGTGCTAACAAGTTAGTCAATGCCCAGCGTCATTTGTATGGACGTGCGCGTACCTGAGTCCATTGTCACCGCCTCAGAAGCATGATCAGAAGTCCCGGCACTTCCGGTCATGTGCACTAGACCTTTACGAAGCTGCGATGTGTACACCCGGCTTCATAGTGCGCATGACCGGAAGTGCCAGGTCTTCTGATCAAGCGTATGAGGCAGTGACAATGGACACAGGTATGTGCGTCAATGCCGATGACACTGGGCATTGACTAGCATTTTAGCACGCCCACAGGGGCGTGCTAACATGCTAAGAGGGCAGACTAGTTGACTAAATAACGCCCTTGCGACTAGTCCTTGCACCGATTTGCACCTCAAAGGATCTTTAGATATACTTTTTCTAAAGATATCTTTATCTATGCTAATAAAGACTGGGACAGTAAAAAAGGGATAAGAAATATGCACCCAGAACTGCTCGTGGTTCTGGATGTATATTGGACCTTACAGGTTCCCGTTAAGTCTACCTTCAACCCTCAAAACTATGAAACAGAATTATTTTCGAACAATTAAGACTGTATGACCATTAATGCAAAAATATAGAAATGCATAATACGGACTGTATGCAGAGAATAGATGCAGTAGACACGGCTCAGAGAAGACTCCAGAGATGTGAGCTGTCAGATGGGTCAAGCCCTTCTAGACATTTGTTATCCACTAATATGATTTTATGATACTACACTAGAGTTGAGTAATAAAAGATTCATCTAGTTCTGGTCTTGACGCCAGAGCAGACTGCACTTCAGTGGCCGGTATCGCAAGTGTCACTATTTACTATCGTCCACAACATCATGGTGTAACACACATAAGGCTATGTTCACACACTGCATTTTTCTTAACCACAAAAAAGCAGCGTTTTTGGCTCCAAAAAGCGCACCTGGTGCAAAAAAACACATCAAGAACACATGCGTTTTTGCCACGTTTCTACTGCATTTTGCCCAAAGAGTTTTTTTTTTTTTTTAAGTCAAATCTATTGACTGGAAGGGCTCAAAAATGCTGGCAAAAAAAAAAAAATTGACATGCTGCATCTTAAAAGATGCAGCCAAAAAACATGCCCAGTGTGGACAGCAAAATAGAAATCTTAGGCTATGTGCGCACGTTGCGTAAGCGCTTTGTAGCGCAGCGTAACTGCATGCGTCCTGCGTCCCCTGCACAGTCTATGGAGATTGTGCAGGGGCCGTGCGCACGTGGCGTTTTAAAGCGCAGCGCTTCGGCTACTGCCGAAGCGCTGCGTAAAAAGAAGTGACATGTCACTTCTTCCGTGCGCTTTGCCGGCAGCTCCTGCTCTGTCTATGGCAGGAGCTGCAGGCAGAGCGCATGGAATCGGCGCTCACTACGGACATTTCTGCAGCGATTTAAAGCGCACATGTGCTCTTCAGATCGCTGCAGAAATTTCTGCAGTGACTGTACGCAACGTGCGCACATAGCCTTAGACTTTGCTGGGAGAAGAAAATGCATGCATTTATGTGCATCTTTGTGACCTCAAAAATGCATTAAAAACGCAGTAAAAGATGCAGTGTGTGAACATAGCCTAAGGCCCTGTGCACACACTGCGTTTTTACCAGCGTTTTTGCTGCATAAATTTCTTGAGAAAATAGTTGTAACCTTTCTGCAGACATTCCCCAGCAAAACCTAAGGAAAAAGAAATAGCTGTGTGCACACTGCGTTTTTTCTCAAGAACATTCTTTCTTGGGAAAAAGAATGTGCACGTCACTTCTTTTCTGCAGGTACCTGTGTTTTTTGCCATAGATAATGGTAAAAAAAACAACAAAAACGCAGGGACCAACCTGTGGAAAAACGCACCAAAAACGCGGCAAATCGTGGTAAAAACGCATGCGTTTTTGGCGCGTTATTGGTGCGCTTTTTTAACGCAAGTGTGCTAATCTTTCAGACTCAATATATTTCTTGCGAAAACTTCATTTTCTAGTGTGCACAGGGCCTAAGAATGTCAGCGGGCTTGGTAAACACCAGAGAAAGCCTGCCGCAGAAGTGAAGACAGCCCCGATCCAGCTGCCACGGAGCACCGGACTAGATTCTGTACTTTGGTAGGACAAATCTTTTTTGCTCAATGCTACACAAAGACGTTAAAAAAATAAAATTAAATAAATTAAAATTGCATACTTCGCTTTATACATTGCAGCGCACAGATTCGCCCCAGTTAATGAACTGCGGACCGCAATCAGAAACGAGGTTGACAATTCCCAGATTTAGCTCAATTCCTAATGTCATTATTATCCAGGCTTGGAAGAGTTAAACCAGAGCGAGTGCCTCCGCATTATTTGGTGCAGAGGCTGATAATCACTTCACAGCAAAGGATTACAGATGCTTACTCCAGTTTGTTACCTAGTGTTTGCAGCCTTGAGGTCACAGAAGTGTGTGAGCAGATTCTTCACCACGTCATTGCAGACCACCTTCACAATGTCAATGTGAGCAAGACGACAGCGCAACTGTCTGGACAGCTCCCAGAAGTCTTCAGAGAGCAGATGGTAGAGCTGGCCGTCGTCTTTGCTGAGATCTCCATACCAGGACAAAATGTAGTCTCTGTAGCTGTAGTCAAACACTGAAATACATGGAGACAAAAAGCCAAGGGCATAAAATTGCTCAAGATGATCGCATATAATACTAGGTAAAAGTTTTAGAATGATATGGGGAAGAAAAAAAGCTGTAAATACAAAGTAAAAATGCTTTCAAAACTAGAAGTACAGTATTAAATTTCCTTTGAACAGCATCAATTCCTAATTTTAAGATACAATATTTATGTAAATACATAAAATTCATAGAAGATTGGTATACAGTATTTGTACGTTAATAATAATAATAATAATAATAATAATAATAATAATAAACATAAAAAGGATCCACAACCCACAGAAGAATTCTAACTCTTGTATCAATAAGTCCATCCATAGCCCTGCAAAGATGGAAAGGAGCTCAGCAATAACTTCAAAATTTAATTTGTTTCCTTTTATGCCACAGAATAATTCTTTGGAACCTTTTTAGCACATTACATGGTAAATAAAATGGTGTCATTCAAAAAAAAAAAAAAAAAAAGCTTTCATTTTGTTGATATAAAACGTTATGGCTCTTCGAAAGCTAGAAAAAAAAAAATAAATAAATATACTCGTGTCTAGAGATGAGAGAACGACTATTTAAAAAAAAAAACAACACAGAAAACCCTGCCTTGGAAGTAATCTGCTTATGGCTGGCTGCATGAGGGCGTAGACCCACATTGCCAATTAGTGACTTTCATTGTGGTTCAGGCCAAGTCCGAACCCGTGGATGTACGGTTTTGGCTGCACATGCAGAGCTGAACTTCCACGAATTTGCTCATCTCTACTCATGGCCCTCAGTAGGGTTTAGTTATGTAATTTGAGAATAGCATAATGTAGGGGCAGAGACTCTGATTCCTGAGATATACCACTTACAGGACTGCTTGGTATAGTTTTGATAGAATCCCTGTTTTATGGGTTATAGCTGTAGTAGTGGACATATTAGCCTGAGTGATGTGCGACATAGTAAGGTAGTGATAATCTTCTGCTGATAAAACACTAATTGCATTGAAACTACAACAATCGCATAAGTGAAACATCCCTAGAATAAAAGTCTCTACCCCTATATTATGTTGCTCTCAAATAAAATCACAAAAACCTGCTGGCAAATTCCCATTAAAGAGGACCTTTCACTAGTTTAAGAATATTAAACTGGCCACATCATGGAGTAGATGCGCAAAGCTGAGTAAAAAGCAGTTTTTCTTTTTTATTGCTGCTCTCCATTGCGGAGATAATATCTTGTAAAGTTCAGTTTATAATTTATGAAAAGCCCAATGGGTGTTACCAGTGATAAATCTCTGGGGGCTCTGTACTTCTCCTGCATGAAGTTGACCAATCATAAGCAGGCAGCAACATGCAATAGAAAAAATAAAAAACATGCGCCCAAGATAGCTTAGAGCAGGCTTCTCAGTGCGGGACAAGTCATACAGTCTGTGTGACTACAAAGTGCAGGGAATAGAGCAGAGACCAGTGTGGCTACTAATACCTTACACCTCACAGCCTTCATTATGGGGGGAGCAGTACTGCAGAGCTGAGCTTCGTCTCATTACAAACACTTCTATCAACTCTCCTCTCAGCGCTGTCAGCTCTAATGTATGTATCCCTCTAACTCCAAGGACAGCTGATAAACCTCCTCTAACAAATTGTGGGGGCTGCTTTCTTTCCCCTACATAACACTTCTTACTTTGATTAGTTAATGTCATTAAGGTGAAGACGCATGAGCCCAATACAAGATAAATCTCTGGCAACACTCAGTTGAGCTTCTAAATTATAACCGGAGCTTTACAAGCTTATACATTGTCATTTTATATTATATTACATATACACACACATATACATATTTTATAATAATAATAAACAAATAATTTTATTATAATTATATATATTACATACATATATATATATATATATTACATACATATACACACACACACACACACATACACACACACTATATATAATAAAAGTTTTTATTCAGATCTGAAGCCACTGTTTCATGAGGTTAACAGTTTAACATGCTCAAAACATTTTTTTTTTTTTCTACGGGGCTAAGTACTTATTGGCAGATTGTTGCCGACTACCTTTCTATTCTGCCGTGGGTCTCTAGAGTGGTCATTGACCATTCCTGGTAGCGATTCTCCTACTTCTTGTGACACCACATCAACAGAGCAGTTCCTTCTCTTCCACTCTGCTCTTGACTGGGACGTCCCTGCCGATGCCATGTTTATTGACAGCCGACTCAGACTAACACATCGGTGAGATAGCTGTCAATCAACATGACCATTAGGGTAAGTTCACACAGTGCGTTTTTCGCGGCGTTTTTGGCCTCAAAACTGCATGACTTTGCTTCCCCAGCAAAGTCTATGAGCTTTCATTTTTTCTGTCCGCACACAACTTTTTTTTTTTTTTTTTTTTTTTTTTTAAGTGTTTTTGAGCTTAAAAAAAAAAAATGGACATGTCAATTCTTTCCTGCATTTTTCTGTTTCCCCACCATGTAATGCATTGGAAAAACGCAGAAAAAGGCAGAGATCAAAAACGCAGCAAAACACAGCCAAAAACACACCAAATCATGGTAAAAACGCATGCATTTTTGTGCGTTTTTAGCGGCCAAAAACGCAGCATCAAAAAAACGCAGCATGTGCACATAGCCTTACACCCTATTGACAGAACATTGGCAGTGACGTCCCACTGACAGAACAGAGCACAGCAGATGAGAAGGAAATACTCTGACAATGTGATATCACAGGAAATAAGAGAATACCTGGCGGGAGCGACCAGTGACCACCTACTCAGCCGTTAGAGACCATCACACGGAAGGACAGGCAGGCAGTCATTGACAATAAGTGCTTAGTCTCATAAAAAAAAAAAAAAAAAGTCAGTCCTGCATAACACCTTTCATTATGGGTTTAATAAATGGTAATTTTTACTTTGAAAACTATAAATTGAGATCAAAAGATTATATATAAACGAAGATCAATTAGTTATATTTGTAGCAGGAGAAATCTAAAAAGTGGGAAACTGGTTGAAATAATTCATTTATGGATAATGAAGACTCCTTTCCATTGCAATGTCTGATTTTTTTTTCTTAAAAAGGGTTTTTTCCCATAGACCTTTATAATATAATGAATCATGAAAGCTACAAATGAACTCTGTCAGATGTCAAAGAATAAACGGCTACATTTTTACATTTTCTGGGGATAATGTGAAGAAATCACCATTACAACGTATCAAAGACTTGACTGAACGACTCGTGATTGCGCTTTTCTTTGCTTTTTGAAGCCAATTCATCAAAATCAGTTACAAGGTTTAAAGTGTAAAACATAAGTGTTTATACATGGGTGAAGCAGCATTTACATATTAATCCAGCACCAAGGAGGAGGTTTGCATAATTAGCACCAATTGCCAGACAGAATTCTGGGACCCCAGAATACGCTCATATTGTAGTTTTGCAGTATTTATGTCTGAAGTAGTGATGCATGGACTCGCAGTCACAGATAACCCTGACCGGAGGATCTAACCAGAATAATAAATAAATAAAAAAAAAAAAAGGATATCTGACCAGACACAGATCCCCATACAAGACTACAGGGCCCAAAATTCAGGGAGAAAAAAATGGTGGTAGAAGGGATATGGAGATTGGCGCAAGCACTTCATACTTCACAGAGCTGTGGAGTCGGTAAGCTAAACTTCCTACTCAAACTCAGACTTACTCTTACAGCTGAAACCACTATCTACAAAGACACATATACAGTGGACAGACCCCTTTACATTTTTCACTCTGTTAAATTGCAGCCATTTGGTAAATTCAAAAAAAGTTCATTTTTTTACTCATTAACCCCATTACAACCGACTTACGTATTAAAACGGCAACAAAAAAGGGTACTTATTCCTTTCTGCCGTTTTAAAACGGCACCCAGAAATAAGTGAATAGCGCCCCCCAGCATCAAAAAATCTCCGGGGTTTCAGGGGGTAGCTGAGAACCTGGAGATCACGATTCGGGTCGGTTTTTTCGGTCCCCGCTCAGATGATCACCGGTATACACCGTATACCGATGATTACGTTATAGTAAATCACAGCGCCGGTAAAAAATGATTTATATCCCATCTGCAGTGACTGACAGGAGCCACTAAAATCTCTAAACGGCTCTTTTTGCCGCCGAAACCACGCCCACCCGCGGTTAAACTCTGCCTACTCAACAATCTAATTGGTCGCTTGTAAGTGAGCGGGGTTTTGTCGGCATTACTATAATCGTAAATGTGTATTCACCTGGGGTGAACACATATTTAATAAGGAGCCGAGAATAACCTGAAAGATCCGGCTCTTTTTGGTGAGCGGAGCCATGGGAACCGGATCACCAAAAAGAGCCGTACTGCCCATCACTAATGTGCAGAGGAGCTGACAGCCGGCTTCCTGTGTTCAGTGTGGTTGCACGGACTCTGCAGCTGTGACCCGGGGAGAGTGGGTGCAGATTCTTTGCACCCACTCTCCTCAAATGGAGGGTCTGCACTCCTAGAAAATGGGGGATACGTTCCCTGAACATGCCCCCATATTCCAGAAGGTCCAGAATCGTCGTAGGACTTCCAAAATGGATTACAGGGGACCAGATTTTTTTTTGTTCTTTACAATAAATTGGTGAAAGAGGGAATGTTTTGGGGAGTGTTTTTTTCAAATAAATTTTTTTTGTTGTCAATTTTTTTTTATTACTGTCCATTAGTTATATCTAGTATCAGATAAACGCCGTGACATCACTAATTGCTGAGCTTGATGCCAGGTGACATTACATATCTGGTATCAACCCCATATATTACCCCGTTTGCCACCGCACCAGGGCAACGAGATGAGTTGGGGCGAAGCTCCAAGATTGGCGCATCTAATGGATGCGCCACTTCTGGGGCGGCTGCAGCCTGCTATTTTTAGGCTGGGAAGAGTCCAATAACCATGGCTCTTCCCACTCTGAGAATACCAGACCCCAGCTGTCAGCTTCACCTTGGCTGGTGATTTAATTTGGGGGGACCCCACGTTTGTTTTTTAATTATTTATTTATAAAAAATTAAAAAACAAACAAAAAAAACAGCTTGGGGAGCCCTCCAAATTGATCACCAGCCAAGAGAAAGCTGTCAGCTGTGGTTTGCAGGCTACAGCTGTCTGCTTTACCCTAGCTGACTATCAAAAAAATAGGGGGGACCTCACGTCATTTATTTTAATTTTTTTTTTTGGGCTAAATACAAGGCTAGGCACCCTTTAGTGCCACATCAAAAGGCACTAAAGGGCACCAGCTTAGAATATGCAGGGGGGTGGGGCGTTATATATGTTTGACATCTATCCATTCATCCATTGTAGCATTTTACGCTGTGTGCCCACAATCAGGGTTTGCAGCGCTTTGGGCGCAGAGTGTTTTCCCTGCATCCATAACGCTGCATTGTGCAGTAGAAGCACAGTGGAAGGATTTTTTTAAATCTCCTGCCCACTGTGCTTCTTTTCTCCGCAGCATAAACCGACCTGTGGTGCAGCTTCCCGAGCCTCAGCATGTCAATTTATGCTGCGGAAACAAGAGTGTTCTCTGCAGGTAGAATAGAGCTAAAGTCCACAGCAGCCTGAACCCAAATCGTGGGCATGGGCAGCTGCGTTCTCCTCTGCAGGAGGGTTGACACTGTGTATGAGACGCCATGTCGCTGGATCATGGCCACATAGCCTAACAGTGAGAAATTTGTTGCTACAGCAACATTTTGGTGAAGTACCTGTGGAATCAAAATGCTTACTATACTCCTGAATAAAATCCTTGAGGGGTCCAGTTTCTAAAATGGGGTCACTTGTGGGGTGTTTCTGATGTATAGGTACCCAAGAGGCCCTGCTAATGTGACATGGTGTGCGCAATTTATTTCAACTTTTCCAAAATTCAAAATGGTGCTCCTTCCATTCCAAGCCCTCCCATTTATACACACAGAGGTTTTTGGCCACATGTGGGGTATCCCTGTGCACACAAGAAATTGGATAACCTGTGGGGTCCACGCTTTGTTGTTGCCTCTTGAAAAAGTGAGAAATGTGATGTTAAATCAACATTGTGAAAAAAATGAAAATTTTCAATATGGCAACCTAAGCTTATCAAATTCTGTGAAGTACTCGTGAATTCAAAATGCTCAATATACACCTAGATAAAAGCCTTGAGGTGTCTTCTTTCCAGAATGGGGTCAGTGTGGGGGACCTCCACTGTTTAGGCACCTTAGGGGCTTTCCAAATGCGACAGTGTCCGCTAATTATTCCAGCCAACTGTTCAGTCAAATGGCACTTTTTCCCTTCCGAGCCCTGCCGTGCACCCAAACAGTTGATTTCCACCACACATAAGGTATCAGCATACTCAGGAGAAATTGCACAATAAATTTTATGCAGATCTTTTTCCTTTTACTCCTGTTAAAAAAAAAAAAAAAAAAAAAAAAAAAAAAAAAAGCTATCTGGTTAAATTAACAATTTTGGTGTAAAAATGTATTTTTTTTTATTTTCACAGCTCAACATTATAAACGTCTGTGAAGCACCTGGGGGTTCAGGGTACTCACCAAACATCTAGATAAATTCCTTGAGGGGTCTATTTTCCAGAATGGGGTCACTTGCTCTCCCAATGCAACATGGCGTCCGTTATTGATTCCAGCCAATTTTGCAGTCAAATGGCACTCCTTCCCTTCCGAGCCCTGCTGTGTGCCCAAACAGTTGATTTCCACCACATACAAGATATCAAACTCAGGAGAAATTGCACAATAAATTTCATGGTGATTTTTTTTCCTGTTACCCTTGTGAGAAAAAAAAAAAAAAAAAAGCTACCTGGTTGAAGTAACAATTTTGTGGTAAAATTTTATTTTTATTTTCATGGCTCAAAGTTATAAACTTCTGTGAAGCACCTGGGGGTTCAGGGTACTCAAACATCTAGATAAAATTCCTTGAGGGGCCTAGTTTCCAATATGGGGTCACTTGTGTTTTTTTTTTGCTGTTTATGTACCTTAGGGGTCCTCCAAATGCAACATGGTGCCCGCAATCTTTTTCAGCCAAATTTCATTTCCAAAATTCAAATATTGCTCATTCCGTTCCAAGCCCTCCCATTTCTCCAAACAAAGGTTTCAGACCACATGTGAGGTATCACCGTGCTCATAAAAAAGTGGGTAACAAACATTGGGGTCAAATTTTTGAAATTACCTCTAGAAAAAGTGAAAAAATGTATGCTAAAGTAACATTGAGAAAAAAAATGAAAATTTTCAATATGACAACGTAACGTTATCAAAATCTGTGAAGTACCTGTGGGTTCAAAATGCTCACTATACCCCTAGATAGTAGCCTTGAGAGGTCTAGTTTCCAAAATGGCATAACTTGAGGAGTTTCTGTTCTTTAGGTACCTTAGCGGACATGTAAATGCAACATGGTGCCCGCAATCTATTTCAGGCAAATTTGCTTTCCAAAATTCAAATATTGCTCCTTCTGTTCCGAGCCCTCCCATTTGTCCAAACAAAGGTTTCTGACCACATGTGGGGTATTGGCGCGTTCATAAGCAAGTGGGTAACAAATTTTGGGGTCCATTTTGTTGTGTCATTTCTTCTAAGGGTATGTGCGCACGTTGCTTTTTACCTGCTTTTTACCTGCTTTTTTGCTGCTTTTTCTTCTGCGCTGTTTAATGCCAAAATGGATGTGTTCTTCTATTCAAGCAAAGTCTATGGGAATTTGGGTTTCTTGTTCACACTATGTTGTTCAAAATGCTGCCTTTTTGAGGCAGAACTTTGGTCAAAAACTCAGCTTTTCAAAGAAGCAACATGTCAATTGTTTTTGCCATTTGGGTTTTGCACTGCAAAGCTGAGTTTTTGACCAAAGTTCGGCCACAAAAAGGCAGCATTTTGAACAACATAGTGTGAACAAGAAACCCAAATTCCCATAGACTTTGCTTGAATAGAAGAACACAACCATTTTGGCATTAAACAGCGCAGAAGAAAAAGCAGCAAAAAAGCAGGTAAAAAGCAACGTGCGCACATACCCTAAAAGTGAATACATTTGGGGTAGAGCAAGATTTTAGGTAAAATTTTATTTTTTGCTTTTTTTCATTCCACTTTGCTTTAGTTCCTGTGAAGCACCTGAAGGGTTAATAAACTTCTTGGATGTGGTTTTGAGTACTTTGAGGGGTGCAGTTTTTAGAATGGTATCACTTTTGGATATTTTTTCACCTAGGCCTCTCAAAGTCACTTCAAATGTGATGTGGTCCCTTAAAAATATGGTTTTGTGAATTTTGCTGAAAAAAAATGGGAAATTGCTGATGAACTTTGAACCCTTTTAACTTCCTAACCCCAAAACATTTTGTTTCAGAAATTGCGCTAATATAAAGTAGACATGTGGGAAATGTTATTTATTAACTATTTTGTCTGACATAACTAACTCTCTGGGTTAAGGTCATAAAAATTAAAAGTTTGAAAATTGCAAAATTTTCAAAATATTAATCAAATTTCCGATTTTTTTCACAAATAAAAGCAAAAAATATTGTTCCAAATTTATAACTATCATAAAGTACAATATGTCATAAAAAACAATGTCAGAATCACGGGGATCCGTTGATGCGTTCCAGAGTTATAACCTCATAAAGGGACACTGGTCAGAATTGCAAAAAATGGCCTGGGCATTAAGTACAAAACTGGCTTCGTCCTTAAGGGGTTAATGTACACTCTGCATCCCAGCTTGACAGAAAAGAAACAGTGTAGAAATTTTTGCAAATTTATTAAATCAAGAAAAACTGAAATATGATATGGTCATAAGTATTCAGACCCTTTGCTCAGTATTGAGTAGCAGCACCCTTTGAGCTAGTACAGCCATAAGTCTTCTTGGGAATGATGCAACAAGTTTTCTCACCTGGATTTGGGGATCCTCTGCCATTCTTCCTTGCAGATACTCTCCAGTTCCGACAGGTTGGATGGTGAACATTGGTGGACAGCCATTTTCAGGTCTCTCCAGAGATTCTCAATTGGGTTTAGGTCAGGGCTCTGGCTGGGCCAGTCAAGAATGGTCACAGAGTTGTTCTGAAGCCACTCCTTTGTTATTTTAGCTGTGTGCTTAGGGTTATTGTCTTGTTGGAAGGTGAACCTTTGGCCATATCTGAGGTCCAGAGCAATCTGGAAGTGATTTTCTTCCAGGATATCTCTGTACTTGGCTACAATCAGATTTCCTTCAATTGCAACCAGTCGTCCTGTCCCTGTAGCTGAAAAACACCCCCATAGCATGATGCTGCCAGCACCATGTTTCACTGTTGGGATTGTATTGGGCAGGTGATGAGCAGTGCCTGTTTTCTCCACACATACCGCTTAGAATTATCACCAAAAAGTTCTATCTTTGTCGCATCAGACCAGAGAATCTTATTTCTCATAGTCTGGAGTCCTTCATGTGTTTTTTTGCAAATGCTACGCAGGATTTTTTAGGTCTTGCACTGAGGTCAGGCTTCCGTCAGGCCACTCTGCCATAAAGGCCCGACTGGTGGAGGACTTCAGTGATAGTTGACTTTGTGTAACTTTCTCCCATCTCGCTACTGCATCTCTAGAGCTCAGCCACTGTGATCTTGGGGGTTCTTCTCTACCTCTCTAACCAAGGCTCTTCTCACACAATTGCTCAGTTTGACTGGACGGCCAGGTCTAGGAAGAGTTCTGGTTGTCCCAAACTTCTTACATTTAAGGATTATGGAGGCCACTGTGCTCTTAAGAACCTGGAGTACTGCAGAAATTGGAAATTGTGGCCAGATTTGTGCCTTGCCACAATTTTGTCTGCACTCCTTGGGCAATTCCTTTGACCTCATAATTCTCATTTGGTCTGACATGCACTTTGAGCTGTGAGGTCTTATATAGACAGGTGTGTGCCTTTCCAAATCAAGGCCTATCAGGTTAATTACACACAGCTCAACTCCAATGAAGGAGTAGAACCATCTCAAGTTGTCACTCGCATGTGACAAATATGAGTGTCTGAGCAAAGGGTCTGAATACTTATAACCATGTGATAGTTCAGTTTTTCTTGTTTAATAAATTTGCAGAATTTCCACATTTGTTTTTTTTTCTGTCAAAATGGGGTGCAGATTATACATTATTGAGAAAAAAAAAAGAACTTTTTTAAATTTATCAAATGGCTGCAATAAAAGAGTGAAAAAATTTAAAGGGGTCTGAATATTTTCGTACCCACTTTTCCTCCACACGTAACGATGGTCATTATGGCCAGACAATTTAATTTTAGTTTCGTCAGACCACAGGATATGACTCCAAAATGTAACATCTTTGTTATTGTATACATTTGCAGACATTAATCTGGCTTTATGTTTCTTTTGGAGAAATGGCTTCTTCCTAGCAGAGTGGCCTTCAGCCCATGTTGATGCAGTACTCGTTTCACTGTGGATAATGACAAAATCTTACCAGATCTCTGGTGCACAGAACCCATATCCTTCCTGAGTAGTATGATGGCTGAACATTCCCATATTGTTTGAACTTGCATATACTGTAATTGTTTGTGTAGATGAACGAGGCACCTTCAGGTATCTGGAAATTGCACCCAAAAATGAACCAGACCTGTGCAAGTCCACAATTCTCTTCCTGAGATCTTGGCTGATTTCTTTTGACTTTACCATGATGCTACACAAAGAAGCAGTGTGTTTCAGGTGTGCATTAAAATACATCCACAGGTGTGTCTCTAATTCAGATGTTGCCAATAAACCTATCAGAAGCTTCCAAAGACATAACATCATCATACTGTTTAATGGCATAGTACTCTTTGTGTATGTAGACATTTGAGTTTGCAGACAGTAATAAAAATGCCTTAAAACCCTTTCATTATTGCAGCATTTGGCAAATATATATAATTTTAGTAATTCTAATTTACCTAAAACATGAAAGGCTTATTCTGATTTCAAGTCAGATGGGTGTATGGAAACTTTTGGTTTCCAATGTACACGACTCATTTGTGATAAATTTACTGTAGTAAAATGATATCATCATTGCTTATATCATGCAGCTGAAGTGCAGCACAGATTCCTCAACTAAAAGCCTAGATCCTTTGATCAGGAACAGAACAGACATTTATACGACATTTCATAACTTTCCAAAATTCTTATGAAAAAATATTCATCACAAACTGCATTGAACGGCTGTAGCCAATTTATTATATATTTAAAGAGTTTGAGTCAGTCCATTTTATACCAACCCCTACTGACTCCACCAAAATGGACTCAGACTCCACATCTGTGATACTTCGAGTCTCCGGCGCAACTGTAACTGCTTACAGGCCACTTCTTCTGGGGCAGCTCATTATTGTTCATCCATATTAACTGCTTCTCCCGCCCACCAGCAGTCCTGGCATCTGTGATTGGGGGCGCATCTGACTGCAACCAGCCTGTGTGACAGCATCTGACTGCAGCAAATCACAGACCCTGTCTGCGGGTCACTATCGTGGTATAAAAATAAATTAGCGTAGGGTTCCCCCCATATTATGATAACCAGTACAGATAAAGCATACGGCTAGAGGCTGCAGCCTCCAGCCACACATTTATCTTGGCTGTGTATCAAAATAAGAGAAACCGCATACGGCTTTTTTTTTTATTATTTAAATAAATGTAAAAAACTGGTGTGTGGTGATACCAAGCCAGGATAAAGCTCAACAACTGGGGGCTGGTATTCTCAAGCTGGGGAGACTCAAGCTTACTGCCCCCCCAGCCTAAAATAGCAGCCTGTAGCCACCCGGAATTGCTGCATCTATTAGATGCACTTTACCCAGCTCTTCCCAATTGCCCTGATGCTGTGGTAATCAGGGTAATAAGGGGTTAATCACAGATCATAGCTGCACTTGATTAGTAATAGGAGGAGTCTATGAGACACCCCCCATTACTAATTTTCAAGTGCAAAGAAATACAAACACCCAGAAAATCCTTTATTAAAAAAAAAAAAAAAAAACCCTCTTTCAACCATTTATTAACCCCCAAAACGCACAGGTCGAACGTAATCCACACTAGGTACCACGACGATTCCAGCACTGTTACATCTGAAGTCACACCGAACAGCCATAGAACATAGTGCAGTTTTCTGCCAAGAGGTGCAAATTTGGTGCTGAAACGTTTGCACCAGATTTCAGCACCAAATTTTCACCTCCTGGCAAAAAAAAGTTTGATTGTTTTTTGTTGCATTTTGGGGCCAAGAAATGCAAAATTTAGCGATTACATTTGTACAGTATATTATTCATGCACCCGATCTACACTTCCAGGCAACAAAAAAAAAAATAAATAAATAAAAAAAATCGCATCAAAACCATATGCGGTAGCGATTTTTTGCCCAGAGGTGTAGAATGGGTGCATGGATATGGTGTAAAAATTTCAGCACCAAATCTGCATGTCTTGGGAAAAAACAAAATGCGGTCTTCTGTCAGGACATGCATGTGAGTGCACTGAGATTAATGAGGTCACCTGAGGTTCTCTGAGGTCACGTTATCTATGGTCACAGGTGAAAGATCATGGAACCTCCAGCTGTGAACATAACAAACCTGAGTGATGTCACTGCCCATTGCTGTGACTCATTTATTCGCTGTGTGACACTCACAGTGGGCGGTCATGTTCCATGATCGCACGCTGTCAGTTCAGATGTAGCAGAGCTGGAATCGTCGTAAGACCTCGTGTTGATTACGTCGGACCTGCAGGGGTGTTTTAGGGTTAATAAAGGGGTGACAGAGGGTGCTTTTTTATACTTTATTTCAAATAATGGATTTTGTTGGGTGTTTGTGGTTATTTACTTACACTTACAGATTAGTCATGGGAGGGTGTTCATAGACCCTCCCCATTACTAATCTAGGGCTTAGTGGCAGCTGTGGGCTGTTATTAGTCCCTTATTACCCAGATTGCCATCACACCAATGCAATCCGGAAAAGTCGGAAAAGTGCTGGGATTGTTGCATCTAATGGCTGCGACAATTCTGTGTGGCTGAAGGCTGCTATTTTTAGGCTAGGGGCAGACCTATAATCATGGGCCTCCCCAGCCTGAGAATACCAGACCCCAGCTGTCGGGCTTTATCATGGCTGGGTATGAAAATCGGGGGACCGAATGTTTTTTTTTTTAATTATTTACTTAAATAATAAAAAATAAATAAAAATAAAGCTGTATGCGGTTCCACTTATTTTGATACACAGCCAAGATAAGGACATGGCTGGGGGCTGCAGCCATATGCTTCATCTGTGCCGAGTATCATAATATGGGGTGACTCTCCGACAATTTTTTTATTTATTTATTTTTATACCACGATAGACGCATGTAGCATTTGCTATTGGAAGGAGTCAGATATGCTGCCACTCACTAGTTGTGAAACAAAAGGTTATTATTGCATTACGCATGCTGACCACTTGCATGAGCATCGCTGTGCTTGGGTACACTCTGTACTCTGCCCAGTGTTTGAATGGCTCACACTGGAGGTAACAGCATGATCGGATGTAGTGTGCACAAAAAATAAAAAAAAAAAAAAATGGAAAAACTCCGCCCTCCTCTAGAAGTGATCTGTTTATGGCTGGTTGCATGTGGACAGAGAAGCAAACTGCCCAATTAGTCACTTCAATTGGGGTTCAGGTCAAGTCCTGGTACCAAACCTAACTTTACCTCTAGTCCAGCAGAACCCGAACTTCCACGGGTTCGCTTATCTCTAGTCATTATAGACAAACAGGTAATTTTTATCTATGAATTTCCCACTCAAATAAGAAAGCTTGTTATGACACCCCGACTCAGCAGAAGAGATCTTTTAAAGAACAGACTATGTTAAAAATGCAACCCTACCTCAAACTACAGATCATACAATCTATTCAATGCAATTTTAGGAATCAGCACCCCAAAAAAAACCAAGATGAGGCCTAGAAAAAAAAAAAAAATCTTTTGATGGGATGGATGTTTTAAACCTCTTGTTAAACACTTTTGTAGATAGAGTATGGTAACAAAAATGGAAGAAACAAAACAGAACGAAGCAAATGGAGCAAAATAAATGTCAATTTTTAAAGCGCAACAGTTTCTTTTTTTTAATTTGCACTAAAGTGAAGGAATCATTAGAATAAGACTTATTATTTAAATTAATGTTTTGTTACATTTTACACGTATCAAAAAAAAAAAAATAAAATAAAATTGGGGCAATGTGTTTTTTTGCTTCGTTTTAGTATCTTTTTTGCCATAACACACTTTATTTAAAAAAAAAAAAAGTTGCTAATCTTGCAATTTTCACAGTGGGGCTTTTTTAGACTTTGGCTATATGAATGAGCACATTGAGTATTTGGTGCAGAAATGTTCTGCTTTAAGGGCTCGTGCGCACGTTGCGTACTGACATGCCTTTACGTTGTGTATTGCACTGCAGCGTAAATGCATGCGTCCTGCGTCCCCAGCACAATCATGCAGATGGTGCATGAGACGTGCGCACGTTGCTTTTATGAACGCAGCGATTTGGGTGCTAAAATTTTGACCCAAATCCGTGCGTTCATAAAAGCAGCATGTCAATTATTTGTGCGTTCTGGATGCAGCTCCCAGTCTGTCTATGGTGGGGGCAGCATCCCGAGCGCATGAAATCGGCTTTTTTTTTTTTTTTCACAGAAACACTGCATCGCATCCATTATGCAGTGTTTTTGCAGTGATTTGAAGCGCACATGTGCTGTCAAATCACTGCAGAATATTCAGTAGTTACTTACATGCGTATGAGCCCTAAATCTGCACCTTGTGGCAAAAAAACCAAATGCTTTTTTTGGTGCATTTTTGTGCCATCTGTTTTTCATAATGAAGTCAATAGGTGAAAGGGCTAAAAAAAAATGCAGGAAAAAACACACCAAGAATTGACATGCTGCAGATTGTTTTCTGCACCACATCTGCAGGGAAAACATAAGCAACGTGCGCACAGCAGTTCAGAATTCTCATTGACTTTGCTGGCATAAAGATAGACATGAGATTTGTGACAAAACTGCACGAAATCTGCATCAAAAACGCAAGCAGTGTGCGCTCAGTGTGTTTTTTATGCAGATTTGTCAGAAGTCTGCTTATCTATCCTTCTCCCAAGCAAAGCCCATGAGAATTCTGAAGTGTTATGCACACGTTGCTTATTTTTTTGTTGCAGATTTGGTGCAGAAAATAAACTGCAGCATGTCAAATTTGGGTGTGATTTCTCCTGCGTTTTTTAGTCCTTCCACGCCATTGACGTCAGAATTTGTCCTTTCAGGAAGAATATGCAGTAATGTCCTTATTAGAGGCAGGATTACAGAAGACTGGTAATACCTATATATACACACACAAAGCTAATAAAATTACCTACCCCTCCCTTCACAGCAATCTTTACACATGCTCATTAGACACAACACTACAAAAGACACTAAAGGGTCTGACATTGTGGCTAATATACATGTGTTTTTTTTCTCCTGAAACAAAGTTCGATTCTGAAGAAAACCTCAGTGGTCAGTGTGAAAATGGTAATATTTTTGTTAATTATTTTTTAATACAGACATATAGAATAACAAAATGATGACAAAACAGCTTAAACGCATTTAACAAAAAACTTGATTTGAAGAATAGTAATTACTGATTATAGCTTTCCCTTTTTAAGCTGTCTCTATATCAGATTGCATGTGTAGGAAAGCTAAAAAAAAAAAACCAGCATCTCTATTGTGCTGACTAAAAATGCAACAAAAAAAAAAGTCATAAGCAAATCCTAGAATATGGTACTGGGGACTAGTATATTATTTGCCGATCAGAGGAAGAAGCATGGTGTGGAATGTAATGTAGTCACACATCTTCAGGAGACATTACAGAAGAATAATGCATCATCCTCGGCATTCCCATTGTCTCCTCCGGAAAGGTTTTATAAGCTGTGGAAACTGATTGATTAAGTGTACAGACGTGATGCGCCATTAACTCCACAACAGATGAGAACTCTTTGTAGAATCGTCTTCCCCGAGCAGGCGCAGATACTGTGGCATTCTCCCTCACTCCCACAATATACAGAATTAACAGCCTGACCCGAGGATATAGGGCTGCTGATTCTATATAGCAGGTGTTTCTGAGAGAAACCCCACAAGCCTATAAGGCTATGTGCCCACGCTGCGGAAAATGCGCGGATTTTGCCGCGGATTTCTCGCGGAAAAGCCGCAGATTTTCCGAAAATCTGCAGCAGCGGCACTTCCCAGCCATTTCTATGGCATTTTGGAAATGCTGTGCCCATGCTGCGGATTTTTCCGCGGCGGATTTGCCGCGGATTTTGATCCGGAAAAATCTGCAACGTGTCAATTATTGTTGCGGATTTTGATCCGGAAAAATCTGCAACATGTCAATTATTGTTGCGGATTTTGATCCGGATTTTGGCTTCAGAATTGGGAAAAAGAAAAAAAAAATCCGCACCAAAATCCGCGGTAAATCTGCACCTTTGAAAAGGTGCGGATTTGCCGGGAAAGTCGCGGATTTTCATGCAGAAAAATCCGCAGCAACATTCTACCGTGGACACATAGGAATTTGCCTGTGAAGACTGTATTAGGCTATGTGAAACCAGTGAAGCTCACAGATTAGTTCCATTATGTTCACTACATATATAAAGAAACTCTGCAAAGTAATAGCTTTCTAGTGAATTCATTAGTTGGGATTTATTTTTATTATTTTAAAGCTCCTTATATATTTTCTTGGCTATGCTTCTTATTTAACTGTAGTGTAGGGACTTGCAAGACAGTCAGGACGTGGGTTGCGAGTTTGTGCATGTTGGCCAAACTATGAACAAATACTTCATTATTTAATATTTTTATGCACTATTATATATACATATAGAATATATATTATACACACACACACACACATACGCACATTATATACACACACTAATATAAATTTTATATATATTATATATACATACACACACACACACACTATATATTATATATACACTCATATACACATTTCATTTATTTTGTATTGTTTTACACGGTGCAATCAGGCCATGTAATAATGACCTTGCAAACTGGAGACCTGTACCTCTCGGGTGCACTGGTAGAGTGTCGGGCAGCCCGCCTAATCGAATCATAGGGGCGTATAAAAGGCTGTTAGCTGGGCAGTGTTCACATGTGTGTGACTGACGCTGTATGCAAATCTTCATCTTTTAATAATTTAAGGGAATCTGTCAGGTGCAATATGCACTCAGAACTATGAGCGGTTCTGGGTATATATTGCTAATCCCTGCCTAACCGTCACTGTATACACTAGCATAGATAAAGAGATCTTTAGAAACTTTTTCTAAAGATCCTTTATGATATGCTAATGAGGTCATGAACTAGTCGCAAAGTCCCTGTGCTCATTCCTTGTAGATAATTACCCCGGCACACAGTAAGGAAAGTGGAACAGTCCAGGTTTAGTAGTATGCTTGTGTTATTTTATTTTACATATAAACGATACTGTCCGACGTTGCGGCTCATGCAAGAGCCTTTATCAGGGAGAGATGAGTACCGTATGGTATAATTAGGATAAGGTCCTAATAATACGTTGGAAGACAGGAGGCTGAAGAGAAATATATGAATACTCAAGGAAGGACGCTTGGTATGAGAAAAACGCTTGGTGTGCGAAAAGCGCTTAATGTGAGAAGATGGTATATAACAGTAGTATACTGCCATATAATGTGAAAGGGGCTCACAATGAATAATAGGGTATCCACTACAATATGTTATGGCTTGAATGAATATAATGACAGCCAGTCATGCGTGTAAATGGGCCAATGATGTGTGGAAAAACACAATAGATGTGGAAAATATGCACTATTGATAGGAAAATGGTGGGAGCACCAGAGGAATGCCTATTGCAGCATGTTGTATCCTGTGTCAGGAGGCAAAATTAAATTGTTTCACTCCAAAAAGTTGTGGCTCTTGGAACAAGGGGAGGAAAAAACGAAAAGGAAAAATTGAAAAAAATCGCCAGGTGATGAAGGGGTTAAAGGAACTCAGCAGGGAGGTTTTTCCAAACAACTTGGAGAGAATTGCTAGAGGAGCTCGATAGGTTTGGCAGGTTTAGCTGGACTTTAGATACAGTTCGGTTTGGGACCCGGACTTGACCTAAACTTTATTGGAAGTCAGTAATTGGGCAGTTTTGGTCTCTGCACACATACAGCCAGCCATAAACAGATCACTTCCAGGGGAAGAAGGCGGGGATTTTTTTTTTGTTGTGTGCACACTACATCTGATAATACCGATTTTACCCCCAGTGTGATCCGATCAAACACTGCAAGCGGATAGCACTGGACTGAGAACAGAGCATACCCGAGCACAGAGATGGTCGCTCGAGTGGTTTGCATACGTAAAGTTGTATCGGTACGACCATCGAACTGTAAAGATCGGTTCGCTCATTTCTAACTACTGATCTTCAGTGGATATATGCTTGTGCAAATCCTTCTGTCTTTTTATGTAATACAACACATACTCAATACTTATCCATCATGTAATATCATCAGAGACTCAGTTTATTCTGCAGCAGGACGATAACTCCAAACACAGCCAATGTCATTAAGAACCATCTTCTGCTTCATTAAGAGCAAAACGTTTGCAAGTTTTGATGAGCCCCGATTTCAACATCATGGAATCTGTCTGGCATTACATGAGGAGGCAAAGATTTCTGCAAGCCTACATCCATAGAAAACTGTTTATCTTTACAAGATGTTTGGAAAACCCTCCCTGTAAGGCCTCGGTTCCACTTGCACATAGCTTCCGATAAGAGCATAATTACCCTCTGCTGCGAGTGTGATCCGAGGGTCATGCGACTATGATCCAATCGGATCACAGTTGTGGAGGAGAGGGGGGGCACCTTCTCCCTCTCCTCGCTGCCTGTCTGTGTACTGCGGTCGAATGACATGCAAGTGCAGTGCGATGTTTCACATGCACCAACAGACTTGTATGGGTGCGTGTGAGCCGAGACTCACTACCGACATGGCATGTAAAATCAATCGCAGATGGACACTGGCCCATAGTTTTGCACTGCTGCGAGCGCAATCGGATGTTTTATTGGATTGCACTTGGCTATGTTAAATCGTAAGTGGAACTGAGCCCTAAAGGTGAATAAAGAATTATTTTCCCTTTTCGTCAACTGGATGAATAAAAATAATCCAGAAGAAGAAGTAGCATTACAGAGACTTTGTGCACATAACACACTCCTCAATGTTCCAAAACCAAGAAGGAGAAGTCGTGGTGTGGAGTTCCGAAAGTCACAGGATTGATACACGTTAATGATGAAAAAATGAAAAAACATTAAAAGAAAAAAAAGAAAAAGCTTTATTTATTTACAATAGAGCGCACACAAAATACTCCACATTGGATGAATTGAGAGGTTTTGAAAATATGGTTTGAATTTTCTATCCCAAATTAACATTTTTTACGAATAGTGTTATTTCCATAATTTCTTGACTTTTTGGTGTTGAAATATTAATGTTGAGGCATTTTATGTAAATATTATGTAAGGGACACACCAAAAATGTGGAAGATGGTCTCCTGTCAGATGAAAACAAAGTAGAACTTTTTGGGCTAAATACAAATCACTATGTGTCGAGGAAAATGGATGGAGCTACATAGAGGGCAATCCTGAAGGAAAATCCTGTTAGAGGCTGCAAAAGACTTGAAACTGGGGCGTAGGTTCACCTTCCAGCAGGACCATGGGGACCTCCAGCTGTGACCGAAAATCACCTGAGTGATGTGATCGCTGATCGCACAGCTCACTCAGTCTCTGCCTGCAGCTCACAGCGGGCGGTCATTGTTCTATGGCTACTCAATGTGAATTCAGATATAGCAGTGCTGGAATTGTCGTGGGACCTAGTGCGGATTACGTCAGACCTGCAGAGGTGTTTTGGGGGTTAATAAAGTGGTGAAAGAGGGTGCTTTTTGTCTTATTTAAAAAAATAAAAATCCTTTATTTCTCTTCATTTACATATTAGTAATTTGGGGGGGTCTCAGACGCCTCCCATTACTAATCTAGGGCTTAGTGGCACCTGTGGGCTGTTATTAACCCCTTATTAGGGAGGTAAAATGGCTAATTGGGCACAATTTCGCTATGTTCACTTAGAGGTGTAATAGCTTTTGTTGCCAGCGGCTTAGACAAATAACAGTGTCCCATAAAAAACATCAAATAAAATATTTACAAATATGTGAGGGGCGCACTCACCTTTGTGATACATCAGCGTATATATATATTTACACACACTATCACTATATAGAATGCATTCATACACATCACACACTCTTCCATAGATATATAATTGTCTATCTACATCCGCAGCCGGATGCCATCACTCAGACTCCAGCAGCGTCCTGGTATTTAGAAAGGAGAAATCTCTGCAAGACGCCTCATCAGCACGGTACTGCATTTCACATCACCGCATAATGGCAATCATTACTGCTCAAATTGGATTCCACTAGAAAAATGAGCTCTAGTCTAGATAAAAGATGCATTTGGAGATACAGGGCTGTGTGAGGTGTGTGACCTGTCTATTTTAGGATATGATCCTTTTTTGATTTCCGTTAAAAACAGGGCTCAATCAATTCACAGCTGCATGTTTAATGCTGACTAATAATTATTGCCGTAGTTGGCTTTTGGGTTACAAGGAAGCCAATAAATACACAATTAGTGCATGAAAAAAAACCTGCAAACCTGTGCTGTGCTTTCTTGCATGCCAATAACATGGCAGCCATTACACGGGTCCCTAACACTCAAATAGTAATCATTTTTTTAATTGATTTTTAGTAGAGGATCATGGAGTAGCCATCTTGTTTGAGCCATTACCAGTATTTAGAGATCTGCATTAAAAGCCCCACTCCAGCATTTTGTTTTTATTGCACAGCTGGAGTGTTGCGGAGTCCCCGGCCCCTGTCATATACCGTACTCACCTTCTGGGGCTTCCCCGTCTATCAACACCTCTCCAGTTTGTCTCCTGTGATTTGTGGCCTACTGGCAGCTACAGTGTTTCATAGAGCGCACCAGAGGTAACAAATCAAATACATCTCTATGGGAGCCTCGATCTAGTGACGTGATTTCTGGTTTTGTGGCCAGTCAGCGGCTACTGTCACAAGATGAGGCCACGGGACTGCAGTGGTGTCAAAGGTGAGTACATGACAGGGGGTTTAAATTTAAAGCGCCACGCCAACACCGAACAAAAAGCCAAAAATGTTGGAGTGATGCTTTAAGCTAGCTACATGGACCACAGACATCAATAGTTAAGATTGGACTTCTAAGAGTTTTCTTTTGCCACCCATTGATCTATATAGATAGTAAGCTTGTGAGCAGGGCCCCTTTCACCTCCTGTAACTGTTGAATTACGATATGTTTGGCTATGTTCACATAGTGTTTTTTTCTGCATTCCCCCCCCCCCCCATCTGCAGCCAAAACCTTCCTTATTGACAGTAAAAGCGCATCAATTTCATGGCATTTATGGATTTGGATTATATGTGTGAGGCCCCTGGACTATCAGGTCGTCACAGGGTATTGTACAATCTGCCCTCACGTGCAATAGCCACATCCTTCTTGGTTATGGGTCCCCAACTACATGTGTTTCCTACATCAGCTAGTTAAAATCCTAGGTACACTCTGCACCACACCCACCAAAACACACCAGTGGACGGCCTGAGTGGAATAGGGTCGCCCATTTGGGGGGTTGGTTAAGGGGAGGTCAGGAGTGTCAGGGAGTAGTAGTAGTAGAGAGTGAAGTGTTGGAAGTGAAGGAGAGAGGAGGTCAGGAGCCAGGCTCCTTGGAAACCATCTGGGTAGCAGACGGTCTGGGCCTAAAGGAGCTGGACCCCCGGTCGCAGGGGATCATGGCAAGGGGCACGGAACTGTCGAGGAGGACAGCCGGCGGCCTTGCACCATCACCGGGCTGGGACCAGGGCACAACTGGGTACGTGGACCCTAGGTCAGGGAGTAGCTTCAGTCAACCTGACAATTTACCCGATATGAACGGAGCCTTCAAGATCCGCTCTCCACCCGCTCCAAAACCGGGGTACTAGCGCAACGAGGGGGATAGGACTTTCCACCAAAAATGGTCCAGAAAATCCCAAGTGTGACCCCTGAGAGCAAGCTCCCACACTTAGCCATAGTGGGGAGCAGGACACGACTAGTTCCATACTACCGGGACCAACAGAGAAGTAGGCATGGTGCCAGGAGGAAGGTCACGGATCACCAGGCAGCACCATTGGAACAGGACACGAACTGGCTCCCCTCAGCGGTGTACATAACTTTGGTTTGCCCAGTTGTCGGTGTCAGCTTAATGGACTGAGTACGGAAGTGACCCCCTTCGCATGCAACGGCACTCCCCGAACACCATCACTGAGACCTGGGGCATCCCCCCTACCCGTGGAGGGTTTTAACACCTGGCAGTTATACAGAGCAATATGCTGGACTACCTGCAGCATGCCAAGTAGTCCTCTAATGATAGAATCACTGTTTAATCAGCTGTAGGTTATCAAAATGGAGCAGCCCAGCAAGTAATACACCGCTGGAATCAGAGGATCTCTGATGCTACATTACGCTGCTCTGAGATTAGGTGGGAAAACCTGGTGACCGATCTCCTTTAATTTGCAGTAAAAAAAATATACAGCAAAAAACGCTGCATGTAAACAACGCCATGCATTAACATCTTTATTGTACATATTCATGCTTAACTGTAAAGTGCTGCAGAATATATTGGCACTATAGAAATACAATTATCTGTAGAAGGTGAGCTCTGAGTCACACTGTGAATGGCTAATCCAGTGCTAATCTGATATAATGATCCTGCCTATTATGATAATGAGATAACTACTAATAGGTGAACTCTACAAAAATAAGAAAGGAGCCAGCCTGTTTTAACAGTGAAAACTGCAAGATTTCAAGACTGTTTTGAAATCTATAAATATAAAAAAAAAAACTTTCAGATAAAAATCCGTGAGGATTGAATAAAGGAAATGATGTGAATACCGTTAAAATTAATATTTTCATTCAATAATTAAAATAAATATTCTTTACAAGTCCATATAAATATAAGGCAGGAAAAATTCCTATAAATTATAGCAGCGGTTTTAATAGGAAAATAAAGTGCTTAGTGCAAAGACCACTTGTTTAAATAAATATCTATCCATATATGACAAAGTGCACAGTGCAAGGTTAAAAGTCCAAATCATATGCCATATATGAAAAAGATTATGGTATAATGATCCTATGTAATAAGAGATCGTAAGCGTGTACTAATTTGCAAGGAGGATTATACCTTAAGTGGTCTGTGAAAGATCCAAAGTATGCCGCTATTCCCTGACGCGCGTTTCAGCGATCCTTTCCTCAGGGGGTGAACCTAAAGGGAAGCAATCACCAGGATTTTTGTATATAACCTAAAGCCAGTGCTATACTGACACTATCAGGCTGATTCTCTACACACATGTAGTGGTCAGCTTGAATGTATAGGTTTTGAGATCCAATAAAGTAAAATTTATAAAATAATAATAAAAGCTATGTTTTAAGAGTTTGTTTCTCTGGCTTTTTGCCCCCCGTTGCTATTTGTTTAAAATTTATAAAATCAAATAAAATCATCAGCTTCTTGAGTGACATTTAGGTTATACAGTATACAAAAATCCTAGTGATTGGTTCCCTGGTAAGTGGCCATGTATCAGAGAAAACAGTCTGTCAATCAGCCAGAGGAGGCTGCTGCTAGGTAGGAAATACAGCACAAAGCTAGAAATTCATTATAACGCCACAATGCACTTCCAAACATTTTCTGATGCGATTGATGTCTGTGCAGCAAATAAGAGTCGATTGGCTTACCTTTTAAAGGGCTCCACACTCCACATTTTGGGAAGAGGCGTTGTGTGGGTTAATGCTTCTGACAGGTTCCCTTTAATTGGCATTTCGTAGGCCATGACTTGCTTAGGCTGCTTTCACACATCAGTTTTTTGCCATCAGGCACAATCCGGCAAAAAAAAACAAACAAACACTGATCCGGCGTCTGTTGCAGCCGGATCCGTTTTTTTTCCCCCCATAGACTTTCATTAGCGCCAGATGGCCTTGCGTTTCATCCATTTTTTTCTGGATCCAGAAAAATTTACTTGTCCAGCGGCCGGATGAAACGTTGAAGTGAACGTTTTTGTGTCCAAGAAAAAAAAAGGATCGCACGGGATATGGCGTCGTACGGCGTGTTTTATAATGGAAGCCTATGGACGCCGGATCCGGTGTAATGCGGAAAAAACGGATCCAGCTGCGGGATCCGGTTTTTTTGAACGGAGCATGCTCAGAATCACACCGGATCTGTCAAACAACTGAAGGAACTGATTGAAAAAACTGATACAACTGATCCGTTTTTTTGACGGATCCGTCGCATCAGTTTTTTCGCCGGATCGTGCCTGATGCCAAAAAACTGATGTGTGAAAGCAGCCTTAGAAAACATTGCAGGTTGTTTTTTATTTTTTAATACTAATGATGGGCGAGTGTGCCCATCGAACGAGCATCAGGTGCTTGGCTGAGTATTGCAGGTTCACGGACGTGTCATTCATGAAACATCGAACACAAAGCACAGATTCACTTTATTGAGAGCCACTTGCAGTCTCTGAAGGTCTCTCACCAGGGGTAAAAAGCAAATGTTTTCTGATGTAGTGTGTCCCAAAAAAATAAATAAATAAAAATAATAATATATACACTATAGACCAAATGTTTGGACACACCTTCTCATCTCTAGAACATTAAGAGGAGACTTTGTGCAGCAGGCCTTCATGGTAAAATAGCTGCTAGGAAACCCCTGCTAACGGCAGACAACAAACAGAAGAGACTTGTTTGGGCTAAAGAACACAAAAAATGGACATTAGACCAGTGGAAATCTGTGCTTTGGTCTGATGAGTCCAAATTTGAGATCTTTGGATCCAACCACCGTGTCTTTGTAGAAAAGGGGAACGGATGGACTCTACATGCCTGGTTCCCACCGTGAAGCATGGAGGAGGAGGTGTGATGGTGCTTTGCTGGTGACACTGTTGGGGATTTATTCAAAATTGAAGGCATACTAAACCAGCATGGCTACAACAGCATCTTGCAGCGGCATGCTATTCCATCAGATTTGCGTTTAGTTGGACCATGATTTATTTTTCAACAGGACAATGACGCCAAACACACCTCCAGGCTGTGGAAGGGCTATTTGACTAAGAAGGAGAGTGATGGGGTGCTACGCCAGATGACCTGGCCTCCACAGGCACCAGACCTGAACCCAATCGAGATGGTTTGGGGTGAGATGGACCACAGCGTGAAGGCAAAAGGGCCAACAAGTGTTAAGCATCTCTGGGAACTCCTTCAAGACTGTAGGAAAACCATTTCCGGTGACTACCTCTTGAAGCTCATCAAGAGAATGCCAAGAGCGTGCAAAGCAGTAATCAAAGCAAAAGGTGGCTACTTTGAAGAACCTAGAATATAAGACATATTTTCAGTTGTTTCACACTTTTTTGTTAAGTAAAAAAAACAAAAAAAAAAAAAACAACCCCTCTCCCTCCCTTGGAAATGATCTGTTTACAGCTGACTGTATGTGGGTGGAGAGCCAAACTGGTCAATCATTAACTTCCATTATACTAGTTACTCGAATTAAGCCCGTCCGAGCATCTGGCCTGCTGGATTCGAGGAACAAGCACTAGAGTAGTGATCACTAGGGATGATCGAATAAGTCGATTATTTGGCTTCGCGAATATTTTCTGAATGCCTCGCCGCTACTAGACTATTCGATGCGCAATGTAAGTCTATGGGACGCCCGAATAGTTCCGAATAGTTGTTATTCGGGTTTCCAGTAGACTTACATTGCGCATAGAGTATTCGCGAATAGTGGCGAGGTATTCGGAAAATATTCGCGAAGCCGAATAATCGAGGTATTCGATCATCCCTAGTGATCACTCATCATGTCAAGCACCGAGCATCGCCTGCTCACCTATCATCAGTTCATACATCAGAAGATGGCAGGATAGTAATACTGTATTACTATGATATTTATATTTTTGTAGAATTTTTTAAACTAAAGAGCAAAGAAAACCAGTTCCACCAGTCTATAAAGGGTCTAATATAGAGCCTCAGATTAGACGGTGTTAGAAATATATTAGACAGATGAAAGGTCAGTGACTGAAGGTGCAGCGGGCACAGGAATGAGTCACACCGCAGCCGGGGGACTGACAGGCATTCGGGACGGAGCAGCCTCATCACGCTGTCAGGGCACATTAATCTACAAGCTACAAATAAAATGTCATCTCCACATTGACATCAACAAAAGTGTATCAGTCAGCAAGCGGCAAGCTGCTCCACTAATTCCATTAAATGGAGGAATGTCATGCTGCTGTGCACGGGGGGAGATAAGAGGTGAATATTCCAAAAAATGCTACCTATTCCAATCAGATCATATTATTGTACTAGAAATAACATCACACTGGCGGCTGGAAAACACACCACTCAATCATTGTACAAGGAAAGGCAGGATGCAATAGTCACATGTTCGGGTCTGTGCACACGGGAAGTTTTTGCAGCAGATATTTCTGCAAACAAATGCAAGAAAAACTCTGCAGAAAACATGTACACTCTTTTGATGCGTCAATTGGGGTTCTGATGCAATTTTACTTGAATTTTTCCCATTCATTTGAAAGTATGAAAAATGCGGCAAAAATGCAGAAAGAATTGACATGCTGCAGAACTGAAAAAAAACAAAACAAAAAAAAAAAAAAACAGCTTTCATTGTCTAAATCTGCAAGGAAAAAAATAAGCAGAATGTGCATGAGATTTCAGAACTCTCATTCACTTTGCAGGCAATGTAAGCTGCAGCATTTTATCCTTCAAAAATGTGTAGAAAAAAACAAAAACAAATACGCAGTGTGTGAACAAGCTCTTACTACAGTATGATTGGCGTTGTCAGGCAATGCATTTTGAAGTCAACACGTTGGAGACACTATTAATATAGTTTTAATATCATAAGTATTAGCTATATTTTTAGCCTTAAAGCCATTATGTCAGGTTTTGTGTCTGTTATGGCAGGTTTGTGGCAGAATAGATCTCCATAATTATCTACAAACGAATGCACATCTACTCAGTTCTCCTATCAGAGACTACTCCCTTTCAAACAGCGGCCCCTGGGCGATCGACTTCAGGCTCAGGACCTGCTCCCGGCAATCACGTCAAATAGCAGAAGGACGCGGCGGCTAGCCATGAATTTCACATCAAACTTGGAGAGTAGTATTACATGGAAGTCATATGGATTAACGATTGTCCATGGAATACAAGGATGGCTTCGCCCTCCCAGAAAGAAAGTCATACTGTACAGAGCAGCTCCCCATTGTGGTTCATGTGGGGTTGCAAAGAAGAGTACCACCCTCCATCAAGTCCATCAGCCCTAAAAGAGCATATGGACTATGGTTGTCTTCACAAAACAACCTCTTTAGAGGGGTTGCCTAAGAACTGCACTACAATAATTACGGTTATACACAGTTAAATATTTATTTCAAATGTTTTTTTTTTTTCTGTAAATAATTTTATTGGGTTTATGAAAAAGTGAACAAAGCATTGCTTATAACACGAATAAGATGTAATCAAACAAAAGTCAAGGTTGATCCAAACATGTGGATCAAGCATGTAGCACTGTATTGTAAGAGAACTTTTATCAGGGTAAGAATGGTCACATAAGAGACCATAACAGATAATGCAGTTAAAACAAGACAATTCAGGTTATACCGTATCATGGTATGTCAACTCAAAGCAGTATGACGGAACCTATTTTAACTATAAAGACTGAGTGAAGGTTAGAAAGAGAGAAGAAGGAGGAAAAAGATAGGTATAGGAAAGAGAGGAGGGTATGAGAGGAGGGGGGGGGGGGGAGATATGGATAGATAGGTAGAAGAAGGTTGGGTGTCAAAAGAATTCCGGCGTCAGGTAAACGAATCCTCTTAGAGATTGCAAATATCAATTAAAGGAACCCAAGGAAGGAAAGACCCGTGTAAAGCCCCTTATCTGAGCCAAGACGTAAGTCTCGGAGTCTCCCGGAAAAGGAGCCAGGAAGACCACGTGCCAGCATGTTTATCCCATTTGTCCCCATCATCTGCCATCAGGGACTCCATACGCTCCAATCTATTCATCTCCTCCAAAAATTCCCTTACAGAGGGGGTTGAAGTTGTCTTCCAATGTCTTGGAATAATCATACGAGCAGCAATGAGAAGAAAGCGTAGGACACCTCTTTTGGTCACAGAGATAGATCCAGGGATTAGGGACAGTAAAGCTATTTGAGTAGGAATTACCCGAATACCCGACAGTTGAAAGTATATTTCAAAAATGGAATCCCAGAATGACCTTATCAAGGAGCAATCCCACCATATATGTTTCATAGTACCAATTTCGTCTCCGCATCTCCAGCAGGTATCTGGTACTGTGAGGTAGATCTTATGCAATACGTCAGGGCATCTGTAGCAGCGTGTAAGAATTTTAAAATTTTTCTCCTGTGCACTACAGGAAATGGACATTTTATGAGAGAGTGTAAAGATTTTGAGATGATCTTGTTCCGACAACGTGATCTGGAGCTCTCTTTGCCAGGCCTCCAAATACGTTGGGGCACCTTTATATTGGGCTGTACACAAGAGATTGTAGATCAATGCGATGGCATGTTGCGGCGCGGCATTTAATGAAATTAGGGTCTCAAAGTGTGTAGATTTGGATAATAGTGCATTTCCCGGGAATTTCCTTTTTATAAATGTGGTCAGTTGAGTATATTCCAGCCAGGATAGTCTCCTCCCCGGGCATGACTCCTGCAAAGCTTCAAAAGACGCTGTTCCAGATAGCTTCCTAGCAACCTGTCCCAGGGTAACCCCGTCTGCCGAGTCCCAACATAAGAAAGTAGATCTCTCCGACGCGGGGGGGGGGGGGGAAGTCGAGATTATTAAAGAGTGAGCTCATACTCCCCGGTCTATGGGATAAGTTTAACGTCTCCAGATGCCTGTCCCAAAAAAGCATGAGCGCCTGTGTCAGAGGTTGAAATCCCGAAACCGCCGGTCTCTGTTGAAGAAGAGCCCATAGAAGCCGTGCCAGAGGGAACGGGGAGAGATGGGACTCAACGCCCACCCACTGTTTATTGAGATCGTTAAATCTCCAATCCAAGACCCTCATGAGGAGGACACTCTGGTAATACTTTTCAAAATCAGGTAAAACCAGCGCCTCCCCTGGATTTGGGTCTCACCAGTGTGGCGTATCGAATCAGAGGTCTCCCCGTCCCCCAGACGAATCTGCTACATGCCCTCTGGAGTTGTCTGAAATATTGTTTAGTAACTTTGATCGGGACTGTTTGGAATAAGTAAAGGAACCTCGGGAGTATGTCCATCTTGAGGGCATTGATCCGGCCAAACCAGGAAAGTCGTCCCCGATTATATCTATTTAGATCAGCAAGAGTTCTAGTAAGCAATGGGGAGTAATTAGCCATAAACAACTCATCTGGATTGGCCGAAACAGATATCCCAAGATACTTGATAGATTGGATCTCCCACTTAAATGGGAAGGCGGATTTCAGTCTATTGACTTGTGTGGTAGGGAGAGTAATATTAAGGGCCTCTGTCTTTGAGTAGTTTACTTTGAAGTTAGAAACTATGCCAAAACGTTGGAATTCCTGGATGAGAATTGGAAAGGCGATTTACGGATTTGTTAGATATAGAAGGAGGTCATCAGCGTATAAGGCAAGTTTATAATCTTTCTGACCTACATCAAAGCCCCTTATATCGGGGGGAGTTTCGAAGGGATATAGCCAAATGCTCCATGGCTATTACATATAGAAGGGGTGAAAGGGGGCACCCCTGTCTAGTGCCATTAGATATTTGCAGGGGAGAAGATAGAGTATTGTTGGCTCGAACTCGTGCTGAGGGCTTATGATACAGGGCAAAAATTCTCTCTAACATAGTTTGGCCGATTCCCAGCTGCCTCAGGGAGGAGCGTAGAAAGGTCCAGTTGAGACGGTCGAATGCCTTCTCAGCATCGATCGATAGAAGGCAGGCTGGAGTACCTTGTCTGTACATATGTGAGGTCAAAAGTAAAGTTTTAATAGTATTATCACGCGCCTCTCTCCCTCGGACAAATCCAGTTTGGTCAGTATGGATTGAGGCAGTCAACAGCGGCGACAACCGGTTAGCTATTAATTTGGCGAAGATCTTGACATCTACTCCTATAAGAAAGATAGGGCGGTAGTTGGAGCATAAAGACGGGTCCTTCCCAGGCTTGGGAATCACCGTTATGGTAGCCGCAAGGGTTTGCACGGCGAAGGGGCAAGCTGAGGATATGGAGTTAAAGGTCTCAGTCAGGAAGGGCGTCAGTTCCAAAGCAAATTGCTTATAGAAGTTGGCCAGGAATCCATCCGGACCGGGGCTCTTGCCATTGGCCAGACTCTTAATAACCTCAGTGACCTCTTGTTCGCTAAAAGGGTCATCTAGCATGAGAGAGTCCACATGGTTCAATGGGGGGGAGAGGGGTACCATCCACATAGTTGTCCACTTTCGCTTGGAAATTTGTTGGGGACATGTCCGCCACTGGGCCACCTAGGTTGTATAACCCGTCATAATAATCTCGGAATACATCCTCTATTTCATGAGGTTTGTGTGCTGAATGTCCAGATGGTGATTTAATGGTAGGGATAAATGTAGAGGGAAGGCGAGGATTAAGAAATCTAGCCAGAGCTCTGCCTGGCTTGTTAGAGAATTCGTACATAAATCTCCTACCTCTATCTCGATGACGGGCAGACGCTGCATCTAAGAGGGCTCCCAAGTCTAGTCTAGCCTTGAGCAAGTCTGTTAAAATCTGAGGGTCATGAGTCCGTTTATGTGTCTGTTCTAGGTGTTGAATGGAAGTCAGTAATCTGTCTATTGTGCAGGCTCTCTCTCTTTTAAAAACAAAAAAACATAAAAACAAAAAAGTGAGCCGGAGTATGAGATGGTATACATGGAACTTGTGAGACCATGTTCACACTGGCCATGAGACAAAAAGAAACCAAGGAAAAAAAAAAAAAAAAGTTTTTTTGTATTCAGTACAAACAGGGAGTGGCCCCCTTCTCAGCGAGCTGGACACTTCATTCTGTGAATCCCCCTGACTGTGTGTGTCCTGTTGGGACCCGGTCGCTCTCAGCCCTTAGCCACATTGAGGCCTATTTTAGACCCATGGGAAGGTTTTAATATTAGAGAGTGTAGGTACTATCCCAACTGGGTACACCTTGACGTTTGGTGGGATAGCTTTATGCTTTTTTTGATCAAAAACAGTGTTTACTAAGTACCCTATGTTTATATGCACTATGCTTTTATTTAGTTACAGCAGGGTATGTTTTCACATTTTTTTTTCCTTGGTTTCTCTTTGTCTCATGGCCAGTGTGAACATGGTCTCACAAGTTCCATGTATACCATCTCATACTCCGGCTCACTTTTTTGTTTTTATGTAGTTTTTTTGTATTCAGTACAAACAGGGAGTGGCCCCCTTCTCAGCGAGCTGGACACTTCATTCTGTGAATCCCCCTGACTGTGTGTGTCCTGTTGGGACCCGGTCGCTCTCAGCCCTTAGCCACATTGAGGCCTATTTTAGACCCATGGTAAGGTTTTAATATTAGAGAGTGTAGGTACTATCCCAACTGGGTACACCTTGACGTTTGGTGGGATAGCTTTATGCTTTTTTTTGATCAAAAACAGTGTTTACTAAGTACCCTATGTTTATATGCACTATGCTTTTATTTAGTTACAGCAGGGTATGTTTTCACATTTTTTTTTTCCTTGGTTTCTCTCTCTCTTTTAAGTCTGGTTCCCTGTTGAATAAAGGTCCCCCGAGTCATCCCCTTCAGGGTCTCCCATTGGAGAGGTAAGGGTGTTAGGTCATTGGCATGAAATTCGAAGAAGTCTGTGATGGTCTTCCTGATGGCTAACTGACACGTCTGATCTTTTAATAAGTGTGGGTTTAAAGACCATAACCATTCCCCGGGGCGTAGGTCTGTCAAAAGGAGAGAAAGTGACACCGAGGCATGATCGGACCATACCATAGGGTCTATAGTACAGGCCGGGTCATGTGAGAGTAGGTGGTGACTAATAAAAAAAAAAAAAAAAAGGTCTATTCTACTGTACATATCATGGACAGGAGAATAGAAAGTGTAGTCCCGTGTTTTAGGGTGTAGGGTACGCCAGACATCGATGAGTCTCAAGTCTAGTAATTTACTTCTGAGACCTCGCAGTTTCACTGCAGGAACAGAAGACCTACCCGAGAAGGAGTCAACAGCTCGATCAAAGATGAGATTGAAATCTCCTCCAAGAATCAGGGAGCCTTCAGCGAATTCAGAGAGAGTGTTCAGGTATTTTTGGCAAATCCTGGCCGGGTCCTGGTTGGGGAGATAAAGATTAGCAATGGTAAATAACTTGGTACAGATCTTAAGTTTGATAAAAATGAATCGCCCCTCTGGGTCAGGCTTAACTGATAAAACCTGAGCTGGGAGAGATGTAGAGCGATGCTAACTCCCTTGGATTTTGCGACTGAATTGGTACTATGAAACCAGGAAGTATAATATCTATGCTTAAATGCGGGAATGTGGTCTGTTTTAAAATGGGTCTCCTGAAGCAGTAGAATATGGATTCTTTTTTTTATGCATGTTATAGAGGATCTTGGATCTCTTCTCTGGTACATTAAATCCTCTAACATTTAGAGAGCATAAGTTGAGGTTCGCCATCGTAGAAGCACTATCCTCTGGGCACCCAAGGGAAAAGTGAGAAGATGGGGAGGGAGAAGAAAGAAACTAAGATTAAAGAAAAGAAAGCAGAGAAAGTAGTAGAACAGAAAAAGAGATCAGAATAATAAAGACTAATATCAAAACTTGTCTTTACTTTGCCTTTTGAGCTAGGACTCAAGAGGCTATCAAAACTGAGAGAATTCTCGTAACCAGTGTTCTAGGAACACACCCTAATGTGGGAGGTGACTGAAAACTATGTGGCCTGAGAAACGGCTGCTACACCACCTAACTAGATAATACCGAAAAAGGGCAGAAAAAAAAAAAAAAGAAAAACCACATATGGTCATTCACCCGACCAAAATAGAAGTAGCATATATAACAGCTAACAACTCAGGCTCAGTAAATTAATCACATCAACAATGTAAAGAATGTGGCAAGAGAGATAAAGATAAACTCCCGCCTCTAACTCACATCCCGTGAGATTTTTAGGAGAGGTATATATACCCAGGGGGCTCAAGTACCCCAACCCAGCATTAGAGCATGGCGAGAGGGGGGGACAGAGAATCCCAACATTATTAGAATTGGTGATGCCCGGGTGGTGGTGGGGGGGGGGGGGGTTGGAGAAGGGGGAGAGGAAAAGAGGAGGGGGAGGGGGGAGAGAGAAAGAACAAAAAAAAAAAAAAAGGGGGGGGGGGGCAGATATTGGGCAATATTGGTTAGGTATCCGAGTAGGCCATGATAACCCTAACTCCTCTCTCGAACAAACACTTATCACCCAGAAGTCCCGAGAGTTCAAGTCTCCGCCGATGAGGTTCTCGGCGACTTCTGAGGTCTTTGTCGCTGAGTACGGTGTTGATCAAAGGGGAAGGAACCGCCACGACGGGCCACTCTCTGGGGTGGAGGTGTAGTATATGGCCAGTCCAGTAACTTTATCCCAGGGAGATCCAGAGCCGACAGAAAATCTGGCAGGTCAGCCGGAGATCTCAAGATGATCAGATTGGGACCCTTCCTGACTTGTAGTTGAAAAGGATAGCCCCAGGAATAAGCAATATTGTTGTTGCGTAGAACCTCCAGCAGGGGTCTCAGGGCTCTTCTTTTTGCAAGTGTGGATCGGGAAAGATCCGCTAGAAGTCGGATGGGAGTTCCTTTAAAATCAAGGGTACCTTTATCTCTTGCTTTTCTCATAATATGCTCCTTGATCTGGAAGAAGTGTACCCTGCAAATAATGTCCCTTGGCCTCTCTGGATCCGGGTTTCTGGGCCCCAGTGCCCGGTGTGCTCTGTCCATTTCAATGCGTGTTTCAAGGGGACGTTCCAACAAGGAGTTAAACATCCTCTGCAGTGTAGAGATCAGATCCTGAGGCCCGACTGACTCTGATAAACCACGAATTCGTATATTATTTCGTCTGTTGCGGTTTTCAGCATCTTCCATCATGTCAAACAAGAGGTGGATCTGTTGAGCCTGCTGATCTATAAGCTGCTGTTGTGTACTTTGCTGAGAGTATAAATCCTGGGTGGACGATTCAAGGGCCCGCACGGAGTTAGTCAGTGATGACATATCCTCCTTCAAGGAGCGAATTTCCGTTTTACAAACAGCCTCCAGGCGGGCAATGTATCCCTCCATATCCATTTTGGTTGGCATAGCATTGATTTGGTCTCTTAGAGCTGACATTTCTGAGCCTTGTTCATCCCCATAATGTTGCAGGGGAGTAGCTGTATTCTCCCTTCCACGGCAGGGGAGGGCAAGCAAGCTCTGCTCAATGGCCTCTCCTGAGCCAGCTGCTGTAGTATGTGAGTGTTGTGGGGCAGGGAACGACCGCGGGGTGCTTGGTGTGCTGGAGCAGTCAGGGAGGGAGGCAGAAGATCCCCTGCCCTGTGAGGACCCAAAGGGAGAAGCGCGCCCTGCAGCCATATTCCCACTGCTCACCCCTCCCCCATCATCCACCACAGGCCGGTCTCCGGCATCTCTCCCAGGAGTCATCCCTCCAGAGGTCTGCGGTGCCGGGTCAGTCAGTAACTTTCCACCCGGCTGTTGTGCAGAGCGGGCGGGGGAAGCAGGAGAGCGCTCAGGCTGTGTCAGCCGGGTCGCAGCAGCACGTGTCCCGGTCACCATTACAGGCCTGGGAGGACGCTGGGACTCGGTCAGGAATGGCATGATACCTTTCCCCCCGCGGCTGGAAGTCCCTCTGGCAGGTGTCTGCGACCTGAGACCCGCTTTCCCTCTCATCTGGCTCCGGTAAGCTGCTTTAATCGCTGGTGGACACAGTTAAATATTTAAAAAAAAAAAAAAAATCTAAATACTTTTATTTAGCAAACAGGTATGCTTTATCTAGTGCACTCTTTAAAGATTTTAAAAATGGCAGCTGCCATAAATCAGTGTCCACCCGCCCTAGCATTCAGAGGACATGCAGTAGAACAGGCTGTCTATAAAGAATATCTGCTCGAGACCCATGTCAGGCCATAGCAGTGTCCTGTCCAGCTTCATGAACTCACATTCCTCTGTTCAGTCAACCTGACAGGACATGGAGTTGAGTGAACTAAAGGAGAAGATAAACTCCTTTCTTTAGTGGACGGAGAATAAACATCCATCTGTCAGCCTGACCGTTTTTAGTGCAGTCAGGGAGGTCAGTGTCCCGCTCTTCAGGCAGCCCGCCCGTCCTAGGACAGGCTGCACACTACTAGATGGCAGTTGCTATGCTTAAAATCCTAACAGAATGCACTAGATAAAGAATATTTTTGCTAAATAAAAAAGGTATTTAGTATAATGTATAAATATTGAAAGCATTTTATTTATTGTACCACATTTCTCAGAGAACCCCTTTAAAGTTAAAAGGAAAAAAAAATTTCAGAGCTCAGATTCTCTCATCACAGATACTGCTAAAAGTCTTGTACAGGATTTAATATTAATGGCCTATCTTAATCTAAGTGATGGTGAGCCCCATGCAATCATAAGATCGAGCCTAGTACTTCAGCTCTGAATTTTTCCCCCTTGGTCCAATTTCAGGCCCCTCTTGCGCAGAATGGGGAGCAAGGCTGGCTTCATTAATGAACAAAGCTTGAGACCTACCATCTTTCATCATGTGATGAGGCATAGGGAATGAGTAGCTGTCTCCTGGTGTCAGAACAAACTACTCAGTGAAGTTGTCGGGAGCAAGGTGGTAGTCTGAAATGTGCACTATGTGGCATAATTTTGAGTAAAAGAACATGACTACATCTTATTTTACATTTTGACAACTACAACAACTAATGCACTTTTTATCTGACAGGAAACCCCATTCAGCTGCTTACACTCAAGCCATGCTGTACTTTCTCAACCATGGGGCCAACAGCCAATAGCCATTGGCTGAAAAAAAAAAAAATAAAAAAATAAAAACATTTTATCTATATATTTTAAGATCGCGTTGGCCAATTCAGACCAGAAGTCTACAAAGTTAAAAACCCCTTTAAGTGCCATCATGAAACCCATACTACTAAGGATTGTGCCAGGACAGGCAGAACAAGAGTTACCTCTACTTCAGAGGGCAAGTGTAATCATGTCACCGCTTTCAGAAATTTAACAGGATGTGAACTCTTAAGGCGTCCTCTGATGTTTCTTTAAAGATCACACCGCTCCTCAGCCTCCAGGCTTCCTAATTGCGGATGGGTGGTGCACTGCTGTGGACCTGTGGCACGACAATGAGTCTTGTCCAAACTGAAAGACTTGGGCCAAAAAATGGGCATCAGACCCGTGAAAATATGTCCTTTTCTCAGTTTATTTTAGCATCCTTATATCTAGATCAGACAAGTTGAATGGATGAATGTTTGGATGTGTGGCTCCTTGTGAAGCATGGTGGTGCGGGTGTGACTGTGGCGGTGCTTTGTCATTAACCACGTTGTGAGTTTTTGAGCTGCAAACACACTCAAAAAGGTTGCACCACAACCACGTCTGACTGCTGGAAGCCCACCGATCATAACAGGAGTTCTGTGTTCCAAGTTGGAATGGAGCAGTAGCCCACCCATGCCATTTAGTCTATGGGATAGACAGAGAAGAGTTTAATGCTATGCTATGCACAGGTTATTGAGCAAAAATATTGTCAGGACTCTGGGCAAGTAGTCTGTGATCCCCCAGACCAGAGGCTTGTAAATTTCCATCTACTAGCACTACTCTCTGCGGCATACCTGGTTACAAACACACAAAGTCACCGTGGCCTACAGTTAGAAGAGGCACTGAGCATATCACAGGTAGGGGGAGGTTTGCAGGGTTCTAGTCCTGTAAGAACGGACTAATGACATGACTGCTCACAAAATCTTTTTGCTCAACTTAAATTATGATTGTAGGTCAACCGATATAAAAGCGTTGGCCATTTTCTATGAAAATTTCCTAAAGGAAGTTCTATGACAAATATGGGCACTTCCCAGGCGCTCAGTTTTCATCCACTTCTCTGCAGGCACTGAGCAGAAAATGAGCATATTTAGGGCATGTACCACGCGTCAAAATCTCCTAAATGATACTAACAACCTAAACATTTGTGATCGCTCCATTTAATTGGTTTATTTCCGCGAGCACAGAAGCTTTAGCAATGACCACAGTATAAAAGCCTATAAGAACTGGAGAAATATTTCAGTAACTGTAGACGTCCATAATTATAAAAGAGTTTACAATCTGCAGACAAAGTATTTAAAAATTTTTTATTAGAACTTTTTTTGGAATACCTTTAAAATAGGTAAAAGTTCAATGAGAAGACGATCAATACTGTAAAAGAGCTCTACATACAACAAGGCGGTGAGCCAAATCCCGAAATAAGTAGCTCTAACGCTGGGTCATATCATGTCAACAAGTTTGTCCTCAACGAGCGTCATGAAATTTTATAAAGTAATCACTTGTACGGAGGAGTGGCAACAATAAGAACATGGGAAACCGCACAGAGAATGAAAAACTGAAACTACAAAGACTGAAAGTTCATCCACGATTTATCACCCCACATCTGAAATCCCTCTACTCGTGGTCATGACTTAATCGCTGGAGGTGAAAAAGTTTTATTTTTAACTTTATTCCAATATTCTGTGGCAAACTATATTCTAATATATCTTTGTAGGGGTCAGAGCTCAACCTTTTGCATCCAGAACGCAAAATCCTCATCTTACTTTTACACGACCATACAATTAACCCCTTCAGCACCCTGCCATACAGTTCATGCTTAGGGGCAGTCTAGGGATGGCATGGGCTCAGAAATGGAGGCCGTCCCCATCAGCATAGGGGACATAGAGTCCCTCAATGGTAAATTAAAGTTATAGAATGAACAGAATTTCCCCATCCCTAAAAAAAAAAAAAAAAAAAAAAAAAAAAAAAAAGACAGGAGAATAAGACTACACCAGCTGGATCTGGTTCTTTCCCTGATTGATTTGAGGTCCAGGCGCATGGGGAGACAAAACTAAAACTGTCTCCAACGCTGCTGTCCCTTGCTTCTGACCCCAGCTCATTAAGCTCATGAATATTCATTGCACTGCAAACCCGGAAGCAGCAGCAGCAAAGCTAGAGACAACAGTGGCGGGTAAGTGTAGAGGTTCATGTGTCGCGGGCGGAGGAGGGGACGCTGCGCTCTCCCACTGCTCGGGTCCGGCTGCTGCTGCCGCTGCTCGGTGGTGGCTCGAGTGGTGGGCCGGATCCCGGGGACTCGAGCGGCGTTCCTCGCCCGTGAGTGAAAAGGAGGTTTGATTGGATGGTGGGGATTTGGTGATTGTCCGTGATGCCACCCACGGTTGTGGTGAAGTTGGTGACACCACCGCTGCTCTGGATGGGGATCCCGGGAGCGGTGACAGGGAGCAGCTTTGATGTTAGTTCTCCCCTCCTTGGGTAGGGGGTTGGTTGTCACGGGGCCCGGTGATGGGGAAGGGATGGATGGCATGGGGGGTTACGGGGCCTGGTGAGGTGCAGGGTCGCGGGGGCAGCGCTGTGCCGCACGGCACGGTGGTACTCACTCAGCCAATGATGAGGACACAGTTCTTGGTAAAACACACGGCTGGATGGGCGGGTCCCACAGACGGCTGCGGTGTTGTTTCTCCCGGCAGGTTGATGGTGACTGCCTTTCCCTGCACCTGTGTACTGTAAACGGTTCCAGTGGGTTCCCACCGGTAACCCGCTCCCCAGCTTGGGTGGGAGCTGAAGGAGCCCCTTTTGCCCGCAGGCTCTGGCCCTGGGAACGGTAGCCTTGGCGGTAGCGGTGTTTCCCTCTCACGGTTGGACTGTTGCCTTCTGTCGGGACTTGGCTGCTGGGAAACCCAGGAGGTTCCCTTCGCTGACGAATTTGGCAAATTCACAGCGACGCCTAGCCTTGCCGGGGTCCGTAAGCCCCTGCCAGATGCTGCTGACTTCTCTTTGTGTACCGGTCCGGTACCGCCGGGCCACCGCCCGTCCACGGTCCTCACGGTAGACTCCGATAGGCTACTCCTGCAGACGGTCACCATCGTCTGCCAACCTTGCTGATCCGTCCGGGCCACACACCCGGACTAACTTCAGTCTGCTCCTCTACCACTTTCCTTCCTCTCACTTTCCACTCTCAAACTCAACTGCTTACTTTTCCCGCCTCCAGGACTGTGAACTCCTCGGTGGGCGGGGCCAACCGCCTGGCCCACCCCCCTGGTGTGGACATCAGCCCCTGGAGAAAGGCAACAAGGGTTTGTGTCTGACTTTGATGTGCCTGACCGGGAGTGTGGGGTGTGTAGGTGTTGTTCTCTGTGGCCCCTGGCTTGTCCAGGGCGCCACACATGCTGTCCGTGTGCCATGAGAATGTCACACGAAGAGCACACTGACAGCACATGCTTAACACGCAACCATGTACGCAGCTACACCATGGACCGTGTAACATGTGCATTTTCCACAGATGTGTGAAAGAGGCCTTAGGATGTATACTAGGTTACACAGAGACAGGGATGTAAAATTAGGGTAAAGTCACATTGTGGCTGCTAGGTGGGCTTATTCACTTTTGATCAAAAATGTAAACCAACCAGCTCATGTTTTGTATTCATTCATTGCAGAGTGCTGTTACAAAGGGTTTGTACATATACACACTAAAATAACAGGACTACATGACAAAAATCTGGGGAAGAATAGGGAAAAAAGTAAGGTATGTAAAAAAAAAAATAAATAAATAAATGTTAAGTAAGAAAGCTACATTAGACATGGAACAAATGCCAAACATCACATCAAAAGAACAAATAAAAACATGGAGCTATTACAGTGAATGAGTCATCACAAAATTATTTATAGTTTAAATCATGGATCTATGTTAAATTTACCGTTCTTGAAAAACTCTGATAAAATGTGGTTTAGCTTCCATTTCGCTCTTAAAAAACAAAAACAAAAAAAACAACAAATTTTCAACTTTCACATTGGTCACCAGGCCGAATATTAGACTCCTACTTCTTGTTATCGTCTGAACCCATATAGACATAGGATGCAATAGACTGGCTCTGCCCCTAGTTGAATAAAAACTTTATCTGACCATGCTGTAATTTAGGCAAAGGTCACTGTGAAGGAAGGGGGAGGAGGGAAGCTGTAACAGTGCCTAAAGTAATGATAGAGCCCGTAGTGTCTACTGTATATAGAGTAGGTTGCCTTTAATTACAATATAGCCTGTACTGATAATGAGACTGCTGAAAAGTCTTCTATACAATATATGAAATGAGAATCTAGTATAAAATATCCAACATTTAAGATAAAAAAACTGTTTTAAACAATAGTCCATTTCTGATGACACGCGAACGCATGCTTAAAAAGGCAAAAATTAATCCTCGCTAATGGGCCAGGACCTAGTGAAATGTAACAGAAAAACTGTCCTCCAGGATTAGTAATAACAAAGTCTGGGTCGCAAAATCACAGATCTCATACAGTAATATGTCATTATGGGCAACATAAGGACACATTACTGTATGAGGACACATTACTGTTTGAGGTCTGTAATTTTGCGACCCATGCTTTGTTTTGTTATTATTCCTCCTGGAAATTTAGTAATAAAAGGACAACTTGGTGTTCCCACTCCCTGTGTCCAGGTGTACTTTCAGTCCGACACTGAAAACATATCTTTATGGTTCCACAAATTGTCCCAAGACAAAGTAATATCTAGCCACCTTATCAGGAAGAGCATCCAAATCAACATAAAAGGGAACCTGTCAGCTCCCCTCTGCCCTCCAACCCAGCAGCATTCATACCTGTATGCCCAAATTCTCTCCCTAACCAGTCCTGTATAACGCTATTCACTAATATGAATGTTTAAAAACAGAACTTATAACCCTCTCTATCCCTGTGCTAACTAGAGCCTTGACTAGTTAGAGGGGCGTAGTTTCCCAAGACTAGTCGGCCCTTTTTCTCTATTATCACTCCCTTGTTAGTGTGATAACATGATTTCCACGAGTTGGTGTCACTACAAGCTAATGGAAATCCCGTGCAAACACATGGCTAATTTCGGCAGGGTTAGTGCACCTCAGGAGCAGGGTGAAGGCTTCTCGGTCCCATTAGGCGCACTGCGCATGACTGGAAGTTCAGACGACCTGTACATGAGCCGTCCTCTGACGTCCGGTCATGTGCAGTGTGCCTAATGAGGCCAGGAAGCATCCACTCTGCGCTTCTGAAGTGCACTGACACGGTAGAAGTGAGCTGTGCATTTGCGCGAGATTTAAGGAACTGGTGGTGGCGCAAGGGAGTGATAACATGGAAAAAACTGAACAAAAAAAGAACAAAAAAAAGGGAGTATACTCACAGGGATTACCAATGAGTCATTATATAGAAAAATACAAAAAAAAAAACTTTATTGTGATGACATCAAGAACACACATTTGTCTGGCTCAGAGCGCAATCAAGACACACAACAAAAATCGAGATTAAAAACACTAAAAAACCCAATCACGGTTTATATCCCCAAACACGCCGTCCCCCAACAGAATACAAGTGTGTTGTATATAGGACAAAAATAAGTGCCTTTTATCAATAACTCACATCATTACCCCCCCCCCCTCCTATAAAGGTAGTTTTTTTAACTACTAGACAATGTGCATGATAGATTTATGCAAATAAGCCCAAATGGGTACATACATACACACAACCCCCTGGTATCCGTTGCCTACTCAGTAACAGATGTTATTGTATATAGACCTGGTATCAGCTACCCATTAGAGTGGGAAAATAGGTACCTTAGTAATAAATGGATAAGTACTAGTACCACCACTGTATATTGAGACAGGGGGCGACTCGAGTAGTGTATTAGATACAAGGACCACAATGTCACATGGTCACCTGTAACAATGTAAGGTTAGATACCAATTGTCATGACTGAGTAATCAAAAAGTACCGATCTATCACATACTACAATAAAGTGTTAAATATAAAAATCACTACTGATTTTGGGAAGCTAGTTTACATAAAAAAAAAAAAAAAAAATAAAAATCGATCTTTGGAGAAACCAACAGTTCCTAAGGTTTTATGAAGGATCCAGACCTGTAACAAACAGTCCGCTCACTGCTAAGCAACTGGAGATGGAAAGAGATAAACGGATACTCACAATAAGTGAAAATGGCCTGCCGGGAGGGGGGGGGGGGGGGGGAGTAATGGTAACAGAATGGTGTTTGGACGGCGTGCACAGACCCCACGCGTATCGCCACTAACACTGTGGCTTCCTCAGGGGAAGTGTTTTTAGTCTCGATTTGTTGTGTGGCTTGATTGCTCTCTGAGCCAGACAAATGTGTGTTCTTGATATGTCATCACAATAAAGGTTTTTTTGTATTTTTCTATATAATGACTCATTGGTGATCCCTGTGAGTATACGCTTTCTTTTTTGTTTCATGTGGTGATCTGTATACTGGGAGATCCCAATGGGTGGTGCCCTTCGTCTAACTTAATTCGGTCAACATGGAAAAATGGCATACTAGTCTGGGGAAACCGTGCCCCTACGACTACTCAAGGCCCTAATTAGCAGAGGGAAAGAGGTTTAAGTTGTTTAAAATTAAACATTCTCAATAGCATTATACAGGGCTGGTTAGGGAGAGAATTTGGGCATACAGGTATGAATGCTGCTGGGTTGGAGGGCAGAGAGGAGCTGACAGGGTCCCTCTAACATAATACTGTTCATGAAGCCTGTCTATTTTTCCACATTTCCAGCATTATTCAGCAGCTATAGAGCATCTCAGAGGATGGGGGAGGTAGCGGGACACTTCAGATAGTCCAGCAAACAGAAACACTGCACTTCAAATCAAGAGCTATTGATCCAAGCATCACAAATATTCTCTGCCACAGCAATGACGACACCGCTCAAACACTCCAATCCATTATTAAATAACACGGTCAATACTCCTCATTGCTTAATGAAGATTTATCTTTGTGTCATGATGGAAATTCAGAAGTTTTCATAATTGACCGTGAAGTATAAACGAGAATAAAATAATTATTAACTTAATGTGACAAAACACATAGGGGTTAATTTAATTACATTTCTGTAATATAAAAGATGCTCATTAGCAGTGAAATACATTTCAAGCCGCCAGAATTGCTCCGAAACAGTCTTTGTACGCTGTGAACCCAATCAACAAATTCTGCTGCTCTTTCAGTATCAAAGATTGTTTAGTTAAAAAATAAAAGACCCCAACATTTTTATTTAAATTGGGGGCTAACTCTGATTCGTGCTGCTGGAGGTGTGGAGTCCCGATGCGGATCTGATCCACCTGATGTGGAATTGGCCGTGTCTGAGAAGATATTGGATGGAAGTGCTTGACCTTATTGACTCAGTATATGACTGACGGACAGATCATGGACCCCTGATATGTGGAACTTCCCATCCCAGAGAGGCGTAAGATTGCCATCGCCCGTATTTTATACCAAGCACGAAATGTAATAGTGCTACATTGGAAAAATAATAGGGCCCCAGACACCAAAGAGCTAATCGAGAAGGTAAATCATACCCTCAGACTTGAGAAATACGTCTACCAGAAAAGGGGGGCGTATAAGAAATTTGAAGATTTATGGGGTCTCTGGCTCAATACTCCCAATTTGGCCCCGGTGACGGCTGACCTGGGCTAGAGCTCTGATGGCGGGCCTGTTTTAGCCTGTCTTTCCGGGAATGAGTTAAAGTACAGGGTCGGCTTTCATGGGTTTTAGTCAACGAATGTATTAGCGGCTGATGATCCATGCCTTGCTATGTATATGATAATTGTATTGTTACAATATATTGTATGTTGAGTAGGTAAGGGAACAAGTTTGGAGAGGGGGGATAAAAAAGTAAAAAAATAATAAGTAAGTTATCTTCTATCCTCAGGATGGGAGGATTGGTAATAAGATGATAGTGAGTGTCCTAGCGCTGGGACCCGCACTGATCGGCAGAACTGGGAATTGGTGAGTCGGATGCCAAAGGCAGCTCCATTCATTTTCGTCAAGAGCTGGGAATGAGTTGAGCATGGGCACTGCCGCTCAATTCTAAGAGGAAAAGAGCATTTCCTTTTCTGGTGACATGTGAGAAATGCACCAAACAAGAAATCAGCTATCCTATTTATAGGGGGTGATAACTTGGGTTCACCGAAAAAGCACTTAAACTAATAAAATAAATCAACTGTTTTACGAAAGTCCCAATTCATAATGGCCTATTCTTTCCAATTAAAGATAACTTTTACCCTCAATTGTTCGTTTCTTGCTTTTTCGTTCTCTTCTCCCCTCTTTCCAGGACAAATAACCTGTTATTTTATTGCCAACAAAAGCATTTTTGAGGGCTTATTTGTGGGGTCCGAGTGGTCGCTTTTGAATGAAACCATTCATTAATCATATAAGGCACTAAGAAATGGAAAATAATATATGTGATGAAATGCAGGGGGCGGGGGGGGGGATTAAATTTTGCTATTTTTTTTTAATACATAGTTTTACAGCATTCATTAAGTTCAATCAATTGAAAATATTATTCGGCAGGTTAACAGGAACACAGGTTATTTTGCTATATTTTACTACTTTTGTAAAATAAAAATAGTTGATGTTTTCTGAATGCAATAATAAACTGACTTTTTTTTTTTGTAAATACAAAAGCAGGCAATCCAGCAACACGTCCGTCCAGTGATAAACATTAATCCATACATTTAAAAAGGTTTAGTACATGATAAAATAGGAGTCCATGCCCCAGGGTAGGGATCCCTTACGCGTTTCAGATTATACAGTCCTTACTTATAGCATAGAATTGCTATGGCTATGGACTGTATAGTCCAAAACGCATAAGCGATCCCTACCCTGGGGCATGGACTCCTATTTTATCATGTACTAAACCTTTTTAAATGTATGAATTAAGAATTGGTTTTTGAAAAAGTTTTAGTACATGTTAAATTAGGAGTCCATGCCCCAGGGTAGGGATCGCTTGCGCGGTTCGGGCTATATAGTTCTTACCCATAGCAATGCTATGCTATGCGTAAGGACAGTATAGTCCGAAACGTGTTAGCGATCCCTAGCCTGGGGCATGGACTCCTAATTTAACATGTACTAAACCTTTTTAAAAAGTATGGCTTAAAGAATTGTTTTTTATCACTGGACATGTTGCTAGATTACCTGTCCTTTTTTTGTGAATGCACTGGATTCCTGGTATCCATTGATCCCTGCACCGCCCGGGTTAATTGCACAATCTGTGGATCTCTTCAACACTTGCATGCTGGGTGAGCTGAAACTTACCATTTGTATCAATTAGGCCCCTTTTCACACATCACTTTTTTGCTGTCAGTCAGAATCGGTTGAATTTTGAAAAAAAAAACAAACGGATTCGGTGACTGATGCCGCTGGATCAGTTTTTTTCTAATTGACTTGTATTAGTGACGGATTGCAACAGATGGCCTCACGTTTCATCCGTCGAAAACTGTTTGTCCGGCGGACGGAGAGAACGGACAAAGTAACTTTTTTTTGTGTGCGCATCCATCGTTTGGTAGATTGGAAGCCTGTGGGCGCAGGATCCGTCAAATGCCCTAGGCATAAAGAAATGTGTAGAGTTATGTTTAAAATGTGTTTGGCTATGGTAGGAGCCTACGTGTCATAACATGGCTATGGGGCCCACAATAAAAATCACTGTTTGTAGAATCCATTTTTAGTTTGGGTTTCCTCCAATTTTACCACCTGTATCAAAAAAGAAAAAAAAAAAAAAAAACAACCTGACATCCCCAACTTTTCCAAGCATCAAGTCAGTGAAAAACGCATCTTATATGCCATACGTGTTCTATACCTTTCCCCCCCCCCAGACAGTAGGGAAACCAATATTATCAGGGGGCTGACTGTTGGTATCAGAATGGAGCAGGTCACGCCCCCATTCTCAGACAGAACAGAAGCAAATATTATCGGGGTCTGGCTCTTAGTAGTGTAGGAGGGTGCCCTGCAGCCCCCTGAAGATGTTATGGTTATTTTGTGTATTTATGAATGGGAAATGTGGTTTATATGTGTGTGCTCTCGGGTGCACTGTTTTCAGGCACCACTAGGTGTCACTGCTCCCTGGTCCCTTAGCTTTGGGTTGGGATGAAGAAATTAAAGGTTAAATCTGCCCAGCAACAGTGAGTTCACAGTTGTGATTGGTCAGATAGAGACACTGTTGTGTATAGAGAAATCTGTACCTGAGGGAGCTATAGCGAGACAAGCCCAGAGTAATTTGGCCAGACCCTCAGGGTCACCTCAGGAAATCCAGATCAAGTGGACAAAGGAAACTCTTCAGTAGCCGGGTGCAGAAATAGGCACGGACCGACCCTGAAGTTGTGGGCCTTGATTCTAGTGGAATTTCCGGGAGCAACTGACTCCATTAGGACCGGTCTAGGTTTGAGGTAACAGAATTGGGCGACGGGTCGTGACAGACAATGGTGAAGGAACTCCATCCGGTGGTATACCACACCCCTGTAGGAGGGGACGCGATTAGATCCATGTGGGACTCCATTAATTTACTAGCTGCCCTTGTGGTGTTGCTGGGGGAAACAGATAGTCCTATAGTAGCTGGAGCTGTGCAGGAGGGAGCAGTGTGCAGGAAAAGGTGACATGAAACCAAACAATAACGTGCCTGTAATGTCCAAGCCTTGTGCCCACAGCGGATGTGCTCCACAGAAACTGTGCGAGGTATTCAGTAAAGAAGTATTGCACGTTATCCTGGACTTTGTGTGTGAGTTTGTCCAGAGGAGATGTTGTGGTGTCTCTGGTTGCACTGTGGAGGTGACAGGAGTGCAGCACCGAAGAGAGACACTGCCTGGAAGCAGGAGCTCACCTCTACCCACAACTATGGCCACCCCCCACAACATGGAACAGGCCACGCCCCCACCTCAGCCCCTGTTCTCAGGCAGAACAGAACCGGATATTAATCAGGGGGCTGGCTTAACGTTACTAGGCAGCATAGATAAGCCCAAGCCCCCCAATGTGTGATGTAACATCCCAGAAGGGAGGGGGAGGAGCAAAGAACAGCTCCAGCAACACATTGCATTACACATACCGTGAGGGCAAGGAATAGCACGGTGCTATTTATTTATAGTCAATGAGGGCATGAACATTAGTATAAAAATTAAAAAAAAATATCTTCCTAGGGTACCCCTTCAAAGCAATAAGGTAAATGGAAAAGCTGAGGTCCTGGACTGGAGCTTAGCGAATAACTAGTCTAAGGCCCTGTGCGCACAATGCATTTTTTGCCGCGGATTTTGCTGCAGAAAAGGTTTTTTGTTCATAATTTGTGGTTTGTTTTTACGGTTTTCGCTCAAAGTTCATGCAGTCCTTCCCCAGCAAAATCTATGAGAAATTTAAAATGTGCGCACGCTGCGTTTATCCCTTCAGGTTTTGTTGCAGATTTTCTGCAGCAAAACGAAGCTGCAAGTCACTTCTTTTCCGCAGGTACCTGCAGTTTTGCCATTGATAAATGATTAAAAACCGCGGATTTTGGGTATTTTTTTTTCTGCAGGTGCAGAATTCTGCCAGAGGGTGCGGAGTTTGCTTAAAGGCTGCTTTACACCTTACAATTTCGCATGTGACCCGCCCCCATCGTATGTGCAGTACGTTCAATTTGTTGACCGTGTCGCACAAACGATTATTTCCTGTCACACGTACTTACCTTCCATACGACCTCGCTGTGGGCGGCGAACATCCACTTCCTGGAGTGGGAGGGACGTTCGGCGTCACCGCGACGTCGCGTGGCAGCCGGCCAATAGAAGCGGAGGGGCGGAGATGAGAAGGACCTAAACATCCCGCCCACCTCCTTACTTCCGCATTGCCGGCGGGAGCCGCGGGACGCAGGTTAAGCTGCAGTTCATCGTTCCCGGGGTGTGTCACACTGCGATGTGTTCTGCCACGGGAACATTGAACAATCTGACGTTCAATTTTTAGTAATTGAACGACGTGCATGCGATCAATGTTTTAACGTTCAATCGCACGGAGGTTTCACCCGCTACAATGTAACTAACGATGCCGGATGTGCGTCACTTACGACGTGACCCCGCCGACACATCATTAGATAAATTGTAGCAGGTAAAGCCCGCTTAAGAAACTCATCTACCCAGTGTGCACAGACCCTGAAACTTGGTATATATGGATCATGTTCAAGAAACGTAGCTTATTTAGGGATTGGCAGACTCAATATTTCCTCCCCCTCTTTATTTCTATTTTCTTTTCTTCAGTTTTCCCCTTCTACATCACTCGGTTTTATTTTCTTTTGGTCATTTTAACGTTCCTTACCTTAAATAGTAAATGTTAAAGTTTTTCTTAAAATCTAAAACGAATACATTAGGAAATAATTCTTTTGTATACCGTACACGGTGCCTAGTTATTTCATGTAATGTTGCCTATGGTTTCCCAATAATACATCCAACCATAAATGTGAATGTCTCTTGCTATAAGCCGATAGTGCTGTTCTATGGCTGCTCGTCTATTTCACAAGGGGCCCGGCTGTCAATGCTTTTCCTGATGTTTTCACAATCTGAAGGGCTCTCTGCTGTTCTCACAATGAATTCTCTCAGGTGTACCGTAATTGGTAAGAAAATATTTCTGATGCACTGCATCGAGGGACATAAAAAAAAAAAAAAAAAAAAAAGTCTTCATTTTTCCCTATAGTTACAAATCACAAGCTGCTCAAATCAATTGTGTAAGAATCAGGCCATAACAGTGGCTTGAATAGTCTTCTCCTCTCAATGGTTTATAGAACGGCGATGTGCAGAAAGCAGATCAGAAGGGATCTCTTCTGTCCATACATAATGCCACGCAGAAGGCCAGACATCACAGGAAGGGAGTTCGGCCCCTCAAAATGGAAAACTAATTTCTCTTGTTCATATTAATGTACTGACCAAAATATAGTCCTAGATACACATAATCAAACATTACATAGGCTGCTTACATCTGAGTCCTCTAAGGGTCTTATTTCGGAATTATATAAAAAATTACTACCTGCCCATCTGCAAAAAGACATCCATTGATTGTTAAAAGCAAATGGGAACAAGACGTCGGTCCCCTGACGGAAGGCCAGTGGTCTGATATATTGGAACAAGTTCCTAAACTGGCGGTATCGGAGTGCCAAAAGCTGTCTCAAATATATCTCATCCACAGGGTATATAAAACTCCCAGTCTACTATTTAAGATGGGACTCAGACCAAACACACAGTGTGTTAGGTGTGGACAGGATGATGCCCATTTGATGCATGTTATGTGGGAGTGTGGACACATTGGTGATTTCTGGAACCAAACCCTGGGACTTATAGATCAAATATCATATCACAATACAACCGTCGCCCCGCCTGTGCCTGTTGAGTCTGTGGGAAGGAGAAGTGGACCCGGATTCTCCAACAGCTCTGGGAATAGCCCGTATATTCTACCAAGCAAGAAAGCTACTTGCATATCACTGGTTAGACCCTCTACCACCAACATTACCAGAGCTCAAAAACAAATTAAATAACGTCATAAGATTGGAAAGGGGAGTTTATTTAAAAAGAAAAACATTGAAAAAGTTTTACAGCATTTGGCGGCCATGGATGGAGTTGCCGGGCCTACCCTCTAGTGCACTGGTTCGGGATGCAATGCTGGACCGGTTACTGTTGTGCCTGCAGTGATGGCATGTGTGAGGAAGGGAATTAAAACTAGTCTTTTCTGTGGCGAAGTGGACTTTGAATGAAGAGGTGAGAGAGGATTGGAACGGTTTCATTGATGACTGCACGGAGAGGGAGGGGCGGGAGAGTATAGCAATATGATGTGGAGCGACACGGCTGATGGAGGAGGTGTTTGTTAGTCTGAGGCATTATTGCATAATTTAAGTTTTGTTTATTTGTAGAGCCACGAGGTTTGTAGGCTCAAGCTATATAATATAATTATGATTTGAGAACTCTATTACTATATTTACATACATGCAGAGAAAGAACCTGATTTATAAACCACATGTGTTTATCTGTTGTTTATTGTTATCAGTTATATGAAAAGTGAAATACTCTCTGTATCGATCCCTTATGATTTAAAAAAAAAAAAAAATATAGTCCTAGATGGATCTAAATTCACCGACTAATCTATGGACATCCACGGATCGAGGAACAGACAAATAGAATATATGTCTAAGGCAGCATCCTCCTTGCAGGAATAATGGAAGTAACTCCGCTCATTTGTCCCAGGCTATACAAGAAAGCCAACATAGGGCAACAGAAAAATGGAAAACTAAACCTACTGGGACGGATTTATCAATACTAAATTCTGGGACAGTGCAAACTAAAGGGCGCTTTACACGCTGCAACATCGCTAACGATATATCGTCGGGGTCACGTCGTTAGTGACGCACCTCTGGCACAGTTAGTGACATCACAGCATGTGCCACCAAGGAGCGACGATCAACGAGCGCAAAAACGTGAAAAATCGTTGCTCGTTGACACGTCGCTCCTTTTCTTAATATCGTTGCTGCTGCAGGTACGATGTTGTTCGTCGTTCCTGCGGCAGCACACATCGCTATGTGTGACACCGCAGGAATGACAAACATCTCCTTACCTGCGTCCACCGGCAATGAGGAAAGAAAGAGGTGGGCGGCATGTTCTGGCCGCTCATCTCCGCCCCTCCTCTGCTATTGGACGGCTGCCGTGTGATGTCGCCGTGACGCCGCACGAACCGCCCCCTTAGAAAGTTCGACGTCCAGAGCGACGTCGCAGGGAAGGTAAGTACGTGTGAAGGGTGTTAGCGATGTTGAGCGCCACGGGCAGCGATTTGCCCGTGACGCACAACCAACTGGGGCGGGTACGCTCGCTCGTGATATCGGTACCGATATCGCAGCGTGTAAAGTACCCTTTAGTCTTTGAATTTGCCAGTTTTGTCAAAGTTATCCATGCTAATAAATCTCCCCGATTCAATATTGCCTTCGCATTTGTCTTTTATTTTTGTTCCCACATAATTCATTAAAATTATTCTATTTGTCATTTTCTTTTTCTTTTTTTTTTTTTATCATGACGGAGTTTTTTTTTAACAAGTACTAGAATATTTGTTTTCCATGTTGTGCGCAGAGTTTAGCTATTCCAGATGACTCTTTACATGCAACTTTGTCAAGTCACAAAAAATTTGATACGACCCCACAACCCCCGAATTTTATTGTGTCAGATTTTTTTTTTTTAAATTATACCAAGGTTGTAGAAACTGTTCAAGACAAAAAAAAAAAAAAAAGATCAATTCATGAACTGCATTTAATTTTCAACAATTTGGTGCAAAAAAACACCAACTGACTGTCACGCTAGGTACAGGGAAATACCAAGCGCACGGTGAAATGTAAGGGGAGGAAGGAAGTAAATCCTGTGTATAGAGGAGGGGGAGATTGTGACCCCTGACAAATTTCCACTGGCCCCTGGCTCTCCTGATGTGCCCAGATAGATACCGCACCTACGCGCCGAGCAGGATACCTAGACCCAACCTGACCCTGAACTATGCTTTAGGTAATGATCGGGCAGGAAGAGCACTAGTCCCTAGTCCTAAAGAACATACAGGGTAAACCAAAAAGGGGAAAGCAAACAAACTTAAATTTCCAAGAAGACTTTGAGAGAACGACAGCAATAAACAGCAACATGTTTCCAGGAGATTGAAAGCAGACTGCTTGCAATCTGCACAGTATAAAAAACAATCACCAGCAGCAACCCAAGAGGGAAAGCAGGTGTATAAAGACACAGGGAGGGAATAATGATTAGCAGCTGAAAGGTAAAGATATCTGCAGGGTCCTAAAAGAGAAAACATTATCCCTAAAAATAGACTACATAGAACTCCATTATCACAGAAGGAGTGAAATATCAAAAAGCAGTTTGTGCAGCCAAACAACGCAGCAACATTCTGCAGTCGGACACCACAGATTTGTCTGTCACCCGTGACACTAAAGGGTACTTTACACGCTGTGCCATCGCTAACGATATATTGTCGGGGTCACGTCGTTCGTGATTCACATCTGGCGCCAGTAGCGACATCGCAGCGTGTGACACCAAGGAGCGACGATCAACGATCGTAAAATCGGTCAAAAACAGGGGGATCGTTGACACGTCGCTCCTTTCCTTAATATCGTTGCTGCCACAGGTACGATGTTGTTCGTTGTTACTGCGGCATCACACATCGCTATGTGTGACACCGCAGGAACAACGAACATCTCCTTACCTGCGTCCACCTGCAATGCGTAAGGAATGAGGTGGGCGGGATGTTACGTCCCGCTCATCTCCGCCCCTCCGCTTCTATTGGCCGGCTGTTTAGTGACGCCACAGTGACGTCGCTATGACGCCAAACGCACCTCCCCCTTAAAGGAGGGACTGTTCAGCGGTTACAGCGACGTCCTGACCAGGTATGTGCGTGTGACGCTGCCGTAGTGATAATGTTCGCTACAGCAGCGATCACCAAATATCGCAAGAGCGATGGGGGCAGGTGCTATCGCTAGCGATGTTGCAGCGTGTAAAGCACCCTTAAGACAAAAAAGGAAAGAGACTTTAAACAAAAATAAAAAAAAAAAAAACGTAGGTCGGGTATTCTAACTATTTCGTGCCCTACAAGTAAACAAGTAACAATGCCACAGTTTGATATATTTTAAATTTTCTTAATAAATAATTTAAAAAAATATATATCATCATGTCAAAATATATATACACAAATATCAGGAAAGTAGTAAGAACAATAAGCGGGTGTCGGGAGATAGGGCCATGGGGACAATAATACTAGGCAATGGTAATCACATTCAGTATAAAAATTGCTAGACATGAGATGGATACAAACATTGATCGACCATGTGGCTAATCAGTAGATTTGACATAATCAAATGAGAAACATTCATAAATAAAAGTGCATAGATTCCAAGGCATGAATATATATTGCAAATGAACGGATGTGTTATAATTCTTACTTGCTGGTATCACATTACATACTACGAATCAACCTTTAAACCGTGCACTATTTAGTATGAGTATCTTTGCACTGGCACTTCTAGTTATATAAAATATTTGATTATGTCTAATAATTATCCACATGGTGTATTAACTTTTGCAACCATTATGTATTTATCAATTTTTATATTTAATATATGATTTTTATTATTGTCCCTATACCCCTATCTCCCGATATTTTCCCATTGTGCTTACTACATCCCTGGTATTTTTGTACATATATTTTGACATAATGTCCATTTTAAGCCATTTAAAGGGAACCGGTCACCTACTCACCTGCGGGGCGGCCCCATACATTGCGGTCTGCTGGGCGTCGCTGCCCTCCGGTCCGGCGCCTCCTCTATCCTTGTAGTTTCCATCCTCCTTCTTGCTTCGTGTGCGTGACGCATCCTATGTGCTGTAATGCGCAGGTGGGGGAAGGGTCAAAGAACGTGCACGCCTGCGCATTACAGCAGGTCAGAGCAAAGTGCGCATGTGCAGGAGTGCAACGGAGGATACAGAGTGGATGACGTAGGACGCATGATCCACACAAAGCAAGAAGGAAGATGGAGATCGCAAGAATAGAGGAGGTGCTGGACCAGAGAGTTGCATTGCCCATCGGACCGGACCATATCGGACCGCCCCGCAGGGGAGTAGGTGACCGGTTCCTTTAAATAAATATATTTTCTATCAAATTGTGGCATCTTTTCTTGCAAGATATAGAACTGACTTTTTTTTTTTTTTTGCGCACACACACACACTATGATTTCTGGTTTGTATTGGTAATTATATCCCATAATAGTGGCCTTACTTTCTGAAGCCACGTCACTTTTAGGAGATACATCCCAAACAAGCCCTACTGTTTGCTTTAGTGGCCAATTTGATTATTTTTGTTTTCATTCATCTTTTAGTAGTCACAAAAATATATAACAATCCCTATATACATATACCTATATACATATATAGGTCATACATTATATTAACGTGAATGAAGTTAGAACTTTATTTTCTAATATCATAACCTTTAAGTCAAGAGCATTTGATTTATCTAACCACTAGCAATTTTTCCTAGATAGATCCATCAGTAAGGACGCATGTGGCCAGAGTGAATTTTTCTGATTCTGAAAGGTCATTCAATATCTCGTGTAATTATTGGCCAAATTATAATCAAACGACGCAGTGGAAGGCCATAGCTAATCATTAACCATTGCCAGGAGTTTTCTGCAGCTTTCCATCCTGAACGATCCTTTATGAGCGCGCTCCATGCCAGCGCCGTCTAGGACTTGGCAGTAGCAAATCCGATTTCATTTCTTTTTGTCTTCGAGATTTGCACGGCTCTTCTTGCCATTTCATATTATTATCCATGGTGTTCACTGCTGCGGTGACAAATGTCTGTTGCGCACGCTTCGCTATTTCCGACGTGCTATAAAGTGGCTGCGGGGGGTTGTACAGAAGCAATCCAAACTGATTAAACTCTACCGGATAAAGTAAGGCCGGGAAGGACTATCGAGAAGAGGCTTACCTTCCTTCAGAGCTTTATCCATGCTGTGACAGATCACCACCCTCCTGAGCTGGGCCGGCTCATGTAAATTCTCTGAATGGAACATCTGAAACACAAATAATACGTAATATGTAGGTTTATATACGACATATGTTCTGATATCGATATCACAGAGAGGCCATCACTCGCACACCACGCAGGCAGACGTTTGTAGACACAACAAACACAGATCTCCGCACTTAAGATCTAACGGCAAATAAATGAGCCATCCATAAAGAATTAGGTGTAAATTGTGCACGTTTCATTCCAGTAAAAATATAGGATTTTGACTGTAAAATTACTGCCTCCACCGTACAGTGTCATGCGACTACTTGGGAATTAAAAAGGTATTTTTCCACCTCCTCCTTTCCAGCCTTCCTGCTTGCTGGGGAGTGCTATGCTCCTGAATAATGACAGCCAAGACCAGTGGTATTGTTATGCTGCTAGCCCAAACTGTGCGCTCTCCCACTATATTAGGGCTCGTGCGCACATTGCCGAATTTCATGCATTTTCGCTGCGTATTGCACTGCAGCGTAAATGCATGCGACCTGCGTACCCTGCACAATCTATGAAGATTGTGCAGGAGATGTGCGCACGTTGCGTTTGAAAGCGCAGCGATTTGGATGCCAAAATTTTGTTCCAAATCGCTGCGTTCTAAGAAGTAACATGTCACTTATTCCGTGCGCTTTGGATGCAGCTCCCGCTCTGTCTATGGGAGAGGCTGCATCCAGAGCGCATGAAATCGGCTTTTTTTCTGCAGAAACACTGCATTCATTATGCAGTGTTTCTGCAGCGATTTGACGTGCACATGAGCTGTCAAATCCCTGCAGAAATTTCTGCAGGGACACAACGCAACGTGCACATACAGCAGAGGAGCACAGGGGCATGGAAGGCAGCTGGATCCAGAGCAGGACTTCCAAGCTGAATAGCAAAGCGCTTGCAAGAATATGCTCCTTACATAAGAGGCCAACCACCTCTGACAAACTGCAGGAGGTGACTGGCAACCTAAGCAACAAGCAGTAAAAATATAAAATTTAAAAATCCATCTAGGATAATTAATAAATTGCAAAGTTGTCTGTTTTTACAAGCACTTTGCAATTTTAACCATTTATGATGAGAAGACAACCCCCTTAAAAAGGGAATCTGTCAGCAGGTTTTTGCTACTGCATCTGAGTATAATGTAGGCAATGAGATTCTGAAGCAAACCATGTTTTAACTTTAGATTACTGGGTGCAACTGTTCTGACATCAAATAATTGAGTTTAGCAGAGCCGAGAGCTGTCCTGACACATGGAGCTCTCTTTAGAGAATGTTCATTGAGTGTGAGGTGTCAATCACAGCAAGGGGTGTGACAGACTACATGGCACAAGACTTCCTAGTCCTCTTATGATAATCACAGGGTAATAAACCCTTTAGTTTAGGTAAACAATAGCACAGATAAGAGAAGCACTGTTTTTTGTTTTAACCCTTGCAGCATGCTGTGCTCAGCCTAGATTGCAAAATCCTGCTGACAGATTCCCTTTAAGGCTATGTGCGCACAGTGCGTTTTTCACGGTGTTTTTGGCCTCAAAACTGCAGGACTTTGCTTCCCCAGCAAAGTCTATGAGTTTTCATTTTTGCTGTCCGCACACATCTGTTTTTTTTCAGCTGCGTTTTTGTGGTGCCACAAAAACGCAGCATGTCAATTATTCCCGCGTTTTTCACTGCGCTTTTCATCCATTGAGTTCAATGAGATGTTGAAAGACGCAATGAGAAACGCAAATAGCTGCGTTTTGGTGCGTTTCTAAGACCAAAAACGCAGCTATAAACGCAGGAGGTGGGTAGTAAAGTGACGTGTACAGGAAGAGGATTCCTTCTGTCAGTATATACAGAAGCGTGAATCCTCCCGGTACCGTCACCGTCGCTTCCACCTCCCGTCCTGTGCATGTATGCTGCCGTGCGGCGCCATGTACAGGCAGGAGGTGGAAGCGGCTGCGAAAACAAAAGTTAACAGTAGAAAAAAAAAAAAAAAAAGTTATACTCACCTGTCTGCAGACTCCCGGTGCCATGCCCGCTCCCAGATCCTCTCACGGTATCGCCACCCCCGCTCCGGCTATGTGCAGACGGCCGGGAAACCTCCGATGGATGCAAGACCTGGCGATGGATCACCTGATGCAGTCACCTGACGCATCAGGTGATCGTAAGTATCGCGGTGACGCGGGCGCCCGGCCGGTTATCAGCGAATGCGTCAGAAGACTTCATCCCTGATTACCGGCAGCTGCTGCAGCGATCGGACAGGATCAGACTCCCGCCCCATCGCTGCAGGAGCTGCCGGTAATCAGCACATAAGTGAGTATTATTTTTTTTTTGCACCGATGCATCAGCTGATTGTATAACCGGCTTTTATACAATCAGCTGATGTGTGATGTGCTTCAGCCCCTAGAACCTGACATCATCTGATCGCTTTGCCTTCCAGCAAACCGATCAGATGATATTGGATCCGGATTGGACTGCGCAGGACCCTGACCCAGGATTACTGCGGAGGGGGGGGTTCTTTATTTCAATAAAGATGGAGTCACTAATTGTGTTGTGTTTTATTTCTAATAAAAATATTTTTCTGTGTTGTGTTTTTTTTTTATCTTTACTAGAAATTCATGGTGGCCATGTCTAATATTGGCGTGACACCATGAATTTCGGGCTTAGGGCCAGCTATACAGCTAGCCCTAACCCCATTATTACCCGGCAAGCCACCCGGCATCAGGGCAGCTGGAAGAGTTGGATACAGCGCCAGAAGATGGCGCTTCTATGAAAATGCCATTTTCTGGGGTGGCTGCGGGACTGAAATTCACAGCGGGGGTGCCCAGAAAGCATGGGCACCCTGCACTGTGGATTCCAATCCCCAGCTGCCTAGTTGTACCCGGCTGGACTCAAAAATTGGGCGAAGCTCACGTCATTTTTTTTTTTTAAATTATTTCATGAAATTCATGAAATAATTTAAAAAAAAAAGGGCTTCCCTATAATTTTGGTTCCCAGCCGGGTACAAATAGGCAGCTGGGGGTTGGGGGCAGCCCGTACCTGCCTTCTGTACCTGGCTAGCATACAAATATATGGCGAAGCCCACGTCATTTTTTTTTTTGGGGGGGGGGGCAAAGAAATCCTGCATACAGTCCTGGAAGGAGGATGCTGAGCCTTGTAGTTAGACAGCTGCTGTCTGCTCTCCTGCATACACTATTGGATGGAGGATGCTGAGCCTTGTAGTTCTGCAGCTGTCTGCTCTTCTGCATACACTAGTGGAGAATGAAGAACACATTGAAGAAGGAAATGACATCAGACCTTTTTTTTTTGTTCACTGATAAAAAACGCATAAGGACGCAGTGAGCAAAAACGCAGCAAAAAAACGCACCAAATCGCGTCAAAACGAGTGCGTTTTTTGCCGCGTTTTTTCGACGCAGGTGCGTTTTTAGCGGCCAAAAACGCACAAAAACGCAGCGTCAAAAAAACGCAGTGTGCGCAGATAGCCTAACTTGATATTTTATATATCACAATTAACTTGTTTAGGTCATATGATTGTAGCTATTCTTGAAAATTCAACATGGAGAATCTATCAGTTATCATAACATTTCTGTTAGAATAAAAATGTATATTCTCCCAGAAAATAACAATTCTGAGAGATTATTTCCAGCTATTACTCTTGAAAATGTATGAAAGCATTTCCAACCGAGCGTTCTCATAAGTGTAAATCTGGCCACACTCATACCAATAGCTCACGGCTGAGTACTCGTATGGCCATCAGCCATCTCTCCCAATTCCCTTCCACAAGTGGACATTCAGCTAATGTTCATACATTCACAAGAGGGTGGAGCGGAGTAAGATGCTGCTAGATGGCTCTGGCAGGGGCTTAGCTCCTGATGAACAAAATAGTCAGCATTAAAATTCAACCTGCCCAACCCTGATAATCTGTAGGGGTAGAAAAGGAGGCCCTACATACATTAGACTAAAGTTAACTGAACCCATAGTCTAAGTATGGGGGCCTTAACACTGTCCCCGTGTGCATTGTATGTACACACTCAAGTCATAAATTATTGCAACATTATTATTTTATACATACATTCCCAAGAAAAGGAAGAGGAATGGCAAAGAGCAAAGCTAAAGAGAAGGTTACACAGCAAAAACCTGCTGACAGATTCCCTTTTATGCGAGCGCCTTTTGTGTCATCTACTAATTTCAATCTTGCAGAATGAACACTAAGTAATGTATTGAGGCTTTCGCTTTGTGTAAACAGGACTGACTAGAGAAAACTATTAACAATACACAAATGTTCTAATTACGCACTGAAGCAATCAGCCACATAAATAGACGAGCCTGGCAGAGTAATGATTACTGGAACAGGGATGCAAAACTAGAAATAACTGCAACAAAAAAAGCAGAGGAAAATATATCTTGGTTAACTGGGTCTTAGCATAAAAAAGGACACCTAGGTGGCTTCAGCGCCAAACACCACGCCCCTAACATAGGTGTGAGTCGTCAAATAGCTGCTGTGTGACACGTCCCCAACGACCAGCGAGGTCGTTCTGCAGGTCCGTATCGCTGCTGCGTCGTTGGCCAGAGCTTCCTGTTTGACTTTCCAGCGATCCCGGCCAGGTTGGGATTGCTGGTGGGATCGCTAAAAAGTCTCAGTGTGTAAAGGGGCCTTAAGACATCTAGTCTATAGACATTATACATAGAAAGCCTGGTGTGGACAGGGGTAGCTTTCGGAGCTCTGTTGCATTGCTAAATCTAAAAACTGTCAAAACTGCAGCACTGAGTAAACTAAGTAATACATCGCTGGATTCAGGGTCTTTGCTAGTGACCTAGCTAAAAAGGTCTTGGCAATTTTCATTGCCTGCTCAAAATTACACAGTCAACCACATTTCTAAGTATTGTTAGTTAGTACTGCGTCTCTGTCTACATTATGCTGCTGTCAGACTTGGTAGCAAAAACCTGCTAACCGATTATCTTTAATAGCCCATAGACCTACGAGTCTCAAGACATGGGAATAAAAATGAAAGAAGTAGTCTAGGTGGCACACAAAATGCAGTCTGCACCCAAAATCTGCCTTTGGCGCTGTATTTGTGCATCTAGACTCATTTTGCCCCTACTCCGACAAGGAACAAAGCTTCACTGGAAGGGGAAACTGGGGGTGTGTGGCCTAAGATTCAACTCCGCACACCAAAAATATGCCAAATTGTTGGTGACCATTTCTAGCGTGCAGCAAGTCGCTTATTAGGTGGTGTACACTAAACTGTACAGCCTAAAAATACATCAGATTTATCAAACAGCACGAATCACTGATAACTGGCACATTTTAAGACTTTAGGCCACTTTACACGCTAAGACATCGCTAATGCGATGTCGTTTAGGGTCACGGAATTTGTGACGCACATCCGGCCGCATTAGCGATGTCGTTGTGTGTGACACCTATGAGCGATTTCGCATCGTCGCAAACACATTCAAAATCGCTCATCGGTGACATGGGGGTCCATTCTCAAATATCGCTGCTGCAGAGTGTACGATGTAGATCGTCGCTCCTGAGGCAGCACACATCGCTCCGTGTGACGCCGCAGGAACGAGCAACCTCACCTTAACTGCCGCCGCCCGCAATGCGGAAGGAAGGTGGGCGGGATGTTACGTCCTGCTCATCTCCGCCCCTCCGCTTTGATTGGGTGGCCGCTTAGTGACGTCGCTGTGACGCTGCACGGACCGCCCCCTTAGAAAGGAGGCGGTTCGCCGGTCACAGCGACGTCGCAGAGCATATAAGTATGTGTGACGGGTCGGGGCGATGTGCGCCATGGGCAGCGATTTGCCCGTGTCGCACAACCGATGTTGGCGGGTACCCACGCTAGCGATATCGGTACCGATATCGCAGCGTGTAAAGTGGCCTTAAGTTTGTACAGTCTAGTATTCCTAACTCTGCCCCCTTATGACATCAGTTATACCATTCACAAGAGGCACATTGGGGTCACTAAAGCTGTCCCAAATATATGAGAAAATCACTTTCCACTGGTTCTCTCATAATGAAGTTACATGGGCTTATCTGCTCATACACAGGAGGAGATACATTATAATCATTTCTCCCCGCTGCACATTCACTTCTAGAAAAAGCGTCAGAAAACATTAAATAAATAGTGCAAGAGTCAATTTATCAAAAATCTCCCATAAGAGACATTTCATTCAATTCACTGTCAATATTAATCCTTTACTCAGAAATAGCTTTATAAAATTAAAGGAAAAAAAAAAAAAAGAAAATGTCACATTCTAACAAAATCAATCACTGCGATTACCAATTCCATCGATCACATCGGATATGCAGGGCAGATAACAATTAGATTTCAATGTTCCAATGATTGTGTCCTTTTAGGCAAAGTGATTACTGCAGCAATATATTCCTGGCTGGAAGACAGCAAATATAACTACAATGTTTGTTTTTTTATTTCACCGCTGGAGTGGTGCTTTAAATGGGATCACATTTATCCCATGGACTTACATTGGGATTTCCATCCAAATCGCCAAGTGACATGATTCAGATGACATCCCTGAGGGATCCATTCACTATAATGGGGCACCAGAATCACTCAAGACTGACCTAGGTTGTCCTTTTTAGAAGTGCACAAAGCTGTGGTTGACAGCACTTTTATGCGCCACTGAAAAGACACTCACCGCCAGATCATAGCACTACTGAAAAGTCACTCACCGCCGGATCATAGCACCACTGAAAAAAAGACACACACCGCCAGATCATAGCACGCGCCCCCACGCTGAGTGACAGCTGTCTGACTGCAACCAATCACAGCCGCTGGTGGGTTATATCATACAGTACAATAAAATGGTTTAAAAAAAAAAAAACAAACAAAAACAAAAAGCAGAGTGCGGTACCCCCCAATTTTGATACCAGCCAAGATAAAGCAGCACAGCTGCTGGCTGGTATTCTCAGGCTGGGGTGACCTACATTCATTGGGAGCTCCCCCCCCAGCCTAAAAATATCAGCCAGCAGCCGACCGGAATTGCCGCATCCATTAGATGCGACAGTCCTGGGACTTTACCCTGCTCATCCCGATGCCCTGGTGCGGTGGCAAACTGAGTAATATATGGGTTTGATATAGACCTATAATGTCACCTGGCATCAAGCCCAAAGGATTGTGATGTCACGGCGTCTATCAGATACCCGACATCACAACCCAATCAGTAATAAAAAGAATAAATAAATTTGAAAAAAAAACAAAAACACACTCCCCAACACATTCCCTCTTTCACCAATTTATTGGAAAGAAAAAACAAATCCAGGTCCAACGTAATCCAATAAGGGGGTCTCACGACAATCCATACTCACTGTCCCAGTCAGTGAAGAACAGAATGTTCCCCATTGGCTGGGAGAGCAGTGCAGTGACCTGAGCTAACATCAATGGGTCAGCCCAGGTCACTGCAGGGCATGACCAGCGCTGAATTCAGGAGGTTAAATGAGATCATTACCTGCGGTGATGGAAGCCGCTGCATTCCTGACGTCAGCGCTCATCACGGACATCCATTGTCCGCAGTGTTCACAAGCGAATTCTCGAGCGGCCCCTTACGTCACCGCTAGTCACAGTCTCGGGCCGCCCACGAGAGGTGATCTGAGAATGCGGCAGGCATAGAAGTCCGTGACAAACGCTGACGTCAGGAGTGCAGCAGACTTCATCAACGCAGGTAATAAAACTTTACTAAGCTCCTGATGGCAACGCTCATCATCCCTGTGGCTGCCCGCATACCGCAATGCGGGCAGATGCTGACACACTGTGTTCGAGCTGCGGGGCTGGTTTGGGAGCAAGACACAGACTGCACGGGCACCCAACGGAAGTCACACGGAAGTGTTTCCTTGTGGCTTCCAAAGATTTTGTGGACCCATTGACTTGTATTGAGTCATGGTCTGTTATTATGGAACAGAATAGGACATGTTCCATAATAACGGAACAGACATACGGCATCCAATGTGGGTTTGGTTTTTTTTGTAGGATTGGATGCACATGGAAGTACTTCCCTGTGCCATCCCATCCTACAAAAAAGACATTGAAAAGATGGTCCTGTTAGTAGGTCCGCAAAAAAACAGGAACTGAACAGAAAAGACGGAACAGTCGTCTAAACGAGCCCTTACTGGGCTGCTTAGTGTAGTTTTGATAATCTACTGCTGATTAAACAGTGGTTTTATCATTAGAGGATTACTTGGTGTGCTGCCAGGTAGTCCAGCATAGTCATGAGCTCTGTATAAGGCTGGAGTTCCACTTGCGTATGAGTTGCGCGAGTCTCTCATCGCATGACTTCGCACAGCCTGACGCTCTCCGGACACAAGCTTCTCAACTGCATAGAAATACATGCAGCCGACTTGCTCCTGTCAGGTGAGTGCGAGGCCGTGTCGGGTGATACGATGCGAGACTCACGCGACTCATGCGCAAGTGGAACTCCAGCCCAACTGCTAGATTTGCAGCAGAGAAAACATTGATTTTATCAAAATGACAGCAAACAGCTTAGTAAGTGACACATCGCTGGCATCAGGATCTCTGTCTCTACATTATGCTCGGTGGGGGGTGGAGTGGACTCATGGCTGCAGAGACACCTAGGGTAATTTGCCTTGTTATTTTCCTTTTCTTATCTCCTTTGTAAGGTTTGTGCTACAATTTTTATCAGGGAGGTCATGAGTTGGTTCTGTAAAGTTCACCTTCTCTCACTCTTTATTGCTGTTTATCAAAAGTGCGGAGGATTTTCAATTATAAAAATCCAGGATTTCATTGGATCTGCTGCTAGTCTACAGAAGATATTCAAGATTGAATACAACACCCCCTATTTTATGATAAATTTGTTGTTTGTCATAATGTTTATTAGTGGGACAATTGCCCGGCTTAAGCTGGATGAATTTTGATATTAAAGGACTAGTTGTTTGTGATGTTTAATTCTATTCTGAAGTTTATTTATAAATATATGTAACTCTTTATAAACACCACGGCCTAGTTTTCATCCATATTTGATATGTGCGCATTGCTATGGTTCTGTGTGTTATTTATTTGAGGCAAGTGGGTCTGGGGCTACCATGCCTGCCTGCAGCCTCCAGTGCTTCTACTAGTCATGGTCACATGAGCACCAACGCTCGTAGCCTGTGGGCCACCCGGACTTTAGGCTTGGAGGATCCTCACCAGGTGAGCAGAAACAGCAGCGAAGCTACCGAGGAGCAAAGCAACTGGGCAGTGAACCTACGGAGCATGTGTATCCACCACCGCCGGTGCACCAACACCGCAGCCACAGTAGAAACAGCATGGGGAACTTTTACACGAAAAAATGTATAGTATATTAAAATCTGTACACATTTATAAATTGATCTTTATTTCTTCTGTTTTATGGCGTTTTCATAAATACTTTCCATGGACAACCCATTAATCATCTGGTGTACAGTATGGCAAAGTAACAGGACATTTAGCCCATTGGGTCAGTACTTGTGTACAGCAGGGTTTCTTAAACTGTTGCCTAACCGCCACAAAAATCTTACTAACATCAGGGATAGTTTGAAGACTATAAAATGTGGCCTTCTCACGGCTTCTAACCTCCCATGATCCAGCTCTAGCGGCTCTGATGGGCTGTACTGGGACAGGAAGAGATTAATGTCCAGTTCTTCAGTCACCTGGATGCTGATGCCAGCGATTAGTCAGATGAATGGAACTAGTTGTCATCTGTGACCCATCCTTTGATTTTCTATTCCAGTCACCAATTGCTGCTAATAATCTCAGGCCTAAACATTGAGGTTACCAAAGAATGGACGTCATTGCTTCCTGTCCCAAAGAAAGCAAGAGCGGCCATTGCTGGATCCATGTTGTGGGGGAACTGAAATTTAGAACAGTTCTAGAACGAAATTCATAAGGTGAACAATAATTTTTACTGATTAAAAATAATGACTACCAACAGCCGGCAAAAAATAAATGAAAAGGGTCATCACATGTAATAGAAAGAAATCGTAGTGACGATACACAGGTGCTGGTAAACCATGTATAAGGTGGTGTGCAATGTACCAAATGATCCAGGTGAATACTGTAACAGGAGAGCTTCTGAACATACACAAGAAAAAAAAGTTACCTGGACAACGAGGACCTGTGGGCACATGCGACGCCCACCCCAACACGCGCGTTTCGGTGTCACCTTCGTCAGTATCCATGTTGTGTGTTATAATTCACAATGACTAATGATAAAACTCAGACATCATATATTTTAGCTATTGAGGCACCAGTTAAGAAAAAGTAAGTCCAATCCTAGAGACATGCCATGTACCCATCCCACCTGCCCGCACTCACGCAACCTACAGATAGTGAGACGTGGCCTTTAGTTCTCAAAGCAACATTGCTGCTGAGGCACGACTTTTGTGACGTAGCAGCGATGTTGCTAGTGATGTCGCGGTGTGTGACATCCAGCAACAACCTGCTGTGAGGTCGCCGGTTGTTGCTGAATGTCCTGGGCCATTTTTTAGCTATGGCTCTCCCGCTGTGAAGCACACATCGCTGTGTGTGACAGCGAGAGAGCAACAACTGAATGTGCAGGCAGCAGGGAGCCGGCTTCTGCGGACGCTGGTAACCACGGTAAACATCGGGTAACCAAGAAGCCCTTCCCTTGGTTACCCGATATTTACCTTCGTTACCAGCGTCCACCGCTCTCACGCTGCCAGTGTCGGCTCCATGCTCCCTGCACACGTAGCAGAGTACACATCGGAGTACACAATTAACCCGATGGGTACTGTGGCTAGGTGTGCAGGGAGACAGCGCTAAGCGGTGTGCGCTGGTAACCAAGGTAAATATCGGGTTGGTTACCCAATATTTACCTTAGTTACCAAGCGCAGCATCGCTTCCACGCGTCGCTGCTGGCTGGTCACTGGTTGCTGGTGAGATCTGCCCGTGTGACAGCTCACCAGCAACCCATGTAGCGACGCTCCAGCGATCCCTGCCAGGTCAGGTTGCTGGTGGGATCGTTGGAGCGTCGCTTAGTGTGACGGTACCTTAAGGGTGAAGCTAATTCTGATATCTGATTAGTCTAATTTTCCATATTCATCAAAATGTTTCTGTTAAAATCACCATGAAGTATCACAAAACTTTTGCGCAAATCAATGTTAAGCAAAAAATGTGCAAGTTTGGGAGTGTTTATGCAACTCTCGGCCAACTCCACTTACTATCAGAAAAGTTAGCTGTGCTGGGACAGGCCTGGAAACGAGGCGGACTAAAAGTTTACACCAATGTGACCACTCCGCATATTATATATATAGCCGTATAATGCAGGTCCCCGACCGGCTACAGATAATTCAGCGAGTATTTACAGCATTTACTGCAAAGTCAATATTTCCAACTATGGAAACAAACTAGACAACAGCCATAAAATGTTAATTATAACTCACAAAAGCGGCAAATTATTTTTGTAACAAAAGGTTTAAAGAAAACACAACAATGATCATAAAAATGCAATTATTTAGTCTCTGCACATAATCAAAAGAGGACTGCCTGCCATGCTGATTTCAGCCATGAGGGAAGCTGGAGAACATTGCTGAGCGCAGATTCATTAGACAGCGGCATTATTTAGCTCCATGCTGTGTGTATGCGCCTGGTGGGAGCTTCAAGACATCTCGTTTTCTGGATGCAAATCTTTAGTCACAACCAAGGCCTTGGTAACAGACTGACAAAACAATCACAGAGGGCTTCATATACAGTATAGTGGCTGGGTTATAGGCTAGACAGGCCCAGCTCGCCTCTCAGGAAGCTCCGCACATTAAGCTGTACAGCCAACTTTGAAGTAACGCTTGTAAAAATAGCAATTCCCGAAAATAATGTTATTACCGGAATCACTATGGGAGTGTTCAGAACAAACTAAGCCGGCTGTACCGGAAATACCGAATATACAGTAGTTCTCCTCCTGCGAGATTAATGCCGCCACACAATGCAGTGTGCAGAGTGATGAGCGGCCCTCTGCAGATTCACAATTTGGCCTTTTGCTTCTTCTTAAAATCATAAACTATGGCAAAAATTGACACTCTCACATTATAGCTGTGGCCAAAGTCATTTTACATCATCTTTGTGTAATTGGTCAGAACAAATGAACATGCTGAAAACAATATCTATTGTAATGCAAGAAGAAGGTTACTGATACATGTCCTCTGTTTCTTAAAGGTTATAATTGAGGGCTACGTGAACCTTTTCAATTATTTTTTTTTTTGTAGCTCCAATGAACAAAGAAATGACTTTGTAAATAGTCCATCACAAAATCTTTGTAGCCACATCTCACAAGTATACTTTTTATTATTTATGCCCACCGCTTCTTGTTAACTTCCCAAATTAGCAAAAAGTCGGGGACAGATGGAAGAAAGCATTGCTGCTGGATCAGACTATACAAAATCTGTTATTCACCTCTCCGAGCTTAGGTGCCCGACCTCATTACCTTCACGTATGGCAGACTCTCTTTGGGCTAGTCCACAACCAAACGTCTGTGGGAGGCTTTAGTTGAAGGCCTCAATATAACGTCCGTGAATGATGTTCGTGCTTTAGCCATGATTTCCAGAGATAAAACACGTACACATTAAAGACTATGGTGCTATTCATAAAGACATGACCATTTTTTATTAGACCCACAGAGCAAGTTGATCCATAGAAGTCGATGGGTACATCCAATTCACGGACAGTGCACACGTCACTGCTCAGAATGTCTCATGAGTGGTGATGTTACGGAGTTACTAATCTCACCGCTCACGAGGCATTGCAGGTCTCGCACTGCCCTCTGTATAACCAGACGACAGCTGTGACGAGCGGTAATGTTATTGACTTCATCACATAGTGCATGGCATTCCCATGACTACATCGGAGCTGCAGGGTTTATTTTTTTCATAATTGGTGAACCAGTAACAGTCTATTTCTTTATTGCTCTGTTTTGATAAATTGGTTAAACCAGGGAAAGATTTGGGGAGTGTTTTTTCAAATAAACTTTGTGTCTGATAGATGACTCTCCATTACTATCCTCCGGGCTTGAAGCCAGCAGATACTACACAGCTGACATAAACCCCAGCTACCATTAGCCAATTAACACTGCACAAGGGCAAATCAGGAAAAGCCGAGGCAAAGCACCAGAACTGGAGCATCTAATATGATGCGCCACTTCTGGGGTGGCTGTGAGCTGCTAGTTTTAGGGTGCGAGTGGCACAATAACTATGGACTTTCCCAGCCTGCCAATCAGTCCCAGATGTCTGCTTTACCTTGGCTGGTTAACAGAAATGGCGGGGGGCGAGGAGAGGGACACACCACTGGGTTTTTTTTTCAGTTATTTGGGTAAAGAAGGCTAAACACCTTTTTAGTGCCACCTGAAAGGCACTAAAAATGTGTAAGTTTATATTAAGTAAGGGGGTAGGATATTACTTTGGTCACCTTCCAGTTTGTTCTGTTTCTTGTCTTTCAACCAACTTTATTGGGGGGGGGGAGATGTGACAAAAATGCAAGAAAAAAACGCAAGTAAGCTGAGGTACAGTAATTCAGCGGCGTGAAAAATCACAAACACAAATTGTGGGAACTTCGCCTAAAAGCAACCACAAAAGGCCTAAGATAGGATTAGCAGGAAAAAGAGATTGGACCTTAAAAAGAGGCGGTTCACCCATATTCATTATTGGCCACATGGATATTATGTTGAGAAACAAGGTTTCTCTCAAATACCTTGTGTTGCCAATAGTGCCTGTGAGTGGCGCTATTGCAGACCGCTTTTCCCCATTGCTTGACGCTCGGGCTCAGTGACCTTGTGGATCCGGTGATGTCACATCAACTTCCTGTTCACCTGATATCACTGCGGCCAGTCCCAGTCTCCGTGAGGGACTGGTCTGTAGGCAGAGTTTCACCACTCATCACAGCACAGCACCTCCCTGCTCCCTCCTCCTTCACTGCAGAGCGCACAAGCAGGAGCGATGCTGGGCTCTAATGAATAGAGTGGCAGAGCGCATGCTGGACCAGCACTCCATTCATTCTCCATGGGACTGTCAGAGAGCTGGCCTTACTCCAGTAGTCTCTGAAATAAAAGTGGACTAAATTGTGGGGTGAATAATCCCTTAAAAAGTGGCATCTGCTGAACAGAGGAAAGAAATTCCTTTAAGGCCCGTTTCACACGTCAGTGAAAAACACTGACGTTTTTCACTGGCGTGTAAAACACGCACATGTCCCTCCGTGTGCCGTGAATCACGGCACACGTGGGTTGTCTAAGTGCAATCCGGGCTCCGTTCTCCGTGGCCCGTGATTGCACTTAGAGATTAACTCACCTGTGCCCGCTCCCGCTCTCCATCGCGGTGCAGCATCCGGCCGGCGCTGACCCCCGCAGCAGCTGCTTCCGGGTCGGCTGTGTCGTGCATTCATGAATATGCAGGACAGTAATGAGCCGGCTCAGAAGCAGCAGGGAGAACAGGCTGCAGAGAGCATCGCTGGAACCGGGTGAGTTAAAATGCTTTGTATTTTAGAGATAAAAAAATTGTTTAAAAGAACTGAGAGTCCTCAGTGGTTGATACCTTTTAATGGCTAACTGAAAAGATGGTAATAATAGCAGCTTTCGAGACTACTCAGGTCTCTTCATCAGGCATGGTATCCATGTATTTTAGAAGCACGTTTTTTTCTGGCACGTGTTTCACGGACCACACCACTGCGTGGTCCGTGGGACATCAGTGATGCCAGAAAAAAATGGACATGTCTCCGTGCGGCAATCACGCACACGCGGGTATGCCGCACGGAGACACGTGCAGTGAAAAATCACTGATGTGTGAGCAGACCCATTCATTATAATGGGTCTGCATATGTCAGTGATTCTGGTACGTTTTTAAAAAAGCACAAACGTACCAGAATCACTGACGTGTGAAAGGGGCCTAAGGCTATGTGCGCACTAGAAATGTGAAGTTTCTCAAGAAAATTTCTTGAGAAACTTCTGCCAGTGAAAGATTTCCGGACCTGCGGAAAAAATCCGCACCAAATCCGCATGCGTTTTTGCCGCGGATTTGCCGCGAATTTGCCGCGGATTTACCGCGGATTTACCGCAGGTTTGTCCCTGCAATAAATAATAAAGATAATCGCTAGACAGATAATGGATAGAGGGAAAGATGGATAGATGAATAGATAGATAGATAGAGGGATAGATAGATAGATAGATAGATAGATAGATAGAGGGATAGATAGATAGATAGATAGAGGGATAGATAGATAGATAGATAGATAGAGGGATAGATAGATAGATAGATAGATAGATAGATAGATAGATAGATAGATAGATGAGAAAAACCTATATAATGTTCCACCTCCCTGCATTTTCTAAGCTGGCACCCTTTAGTGACTTTCATGTGGCACTTAGGCTACTTTCACACCTCCGGTTTTTGCTATGCGGCACAATCCGGCACTTTGCATGAAAATCGCAACCGGTTTTTTTTGCTGCCGGTTGCGATTTTCCTGCATAGACTTTAATTAGTGCCGCATTGTGCCGCATGGCCTTGCGTTCCGTCCGTTTTTTGCCGCATGCGGCAGATGTAGCCGATGCGGCGGCCGGATGGAACGTTGCCTGGCACGTTTTTTCGTGCGGCAAAAAAACCGCATCGCGCCGCATTCGGCCGATGCGGCACATTTTTCAATACATGCCTATGGCGGCCGGATGCGGCGCGATGCGGCAATAACCGCATCCGGCCGCCGCATGCGGTTTTTGCCACTGCGCATGCTCAGTAGCATGCCACAAGCGGCAAAAACCGGACTGGCCGCAAAGGAAAAACCTATGCAAAGGATGCGGTGTTTTCACCGCATCCGTTGCATAGCTTGCACAGCCGGATTGAGCCGCAGAGCTCAAGCCGGATGTGTGAAAGTAGCCTAAAGGGTGCTTAGCCTTGTATTTAGCCATAAAATAAATAAATAAATAATTAAAAAAAAATGACGTGAGGTCCCCCCATTTTTTGTAGCCAGCTAGGGTAAAGCAGACGGCTGCAGCCTGCAGACCACCGCTGGCAGCTTCACCTTGGCTGATAATCCAAAGCAGTGGGCACCCCACGCTGTTATGTTAAATTATATAAATAATTTAAAACAAAAAACGTGGGGTCCCCCCCATATTGGATCACCAGACAAGGTAAAGCGGACAGCTGGGGTCTGATATTCTCAGACTAGGGAGGTCCACTGTTATTGGACACTCCCCAGCCTAAAAATAGCAGGCCGCAGCCGCCCCAGAAGTGGCGCATCCATTAGACGTGCCAATCCTGGCGCTTTGCCCCAGCTCATCCCGCGCCCTGGTGCGTTGGCAAACGGGGTAATATATGGGGTTGATGCCAGATGTGTAATGTCACCTGGCATCAAGCCCTGGGGTTGGTGAGGTCAGGCGTCTATCAGATACCCGACATCACCAACCCAGTCAGTAATAATTAAAAAATAGACAACAAAAAAAGTTTTATTTGAAAAAACACTCCCCAAAACATTCCCTCTTTAACCAATTTATTGAAAAGAGCACAATCAATTCCACGTCCGGCGTAATCCAATAAGGGGGGGGGGGGGGGCACGGCGATCTATACCATAGTCGCTGTCCCAGTCAATGAAAAACAGAATGTTCCCCATTGGCTGGGAGAGCAATGCAGTGACCTGAGCTAACATCAATAGGTCAGCTCAGGTCACTGCAGGGGATGACGAGCGCTGCCATCAGGAGCATAGATGAGATCATTACCTTCTGTGATCATCTCCTGTACTGCTGACGTCAGCGCTGTCACTGACTTATCGCGAGAGCCCGTGACGTCACCGCTAGTGACAGTCTCGGGCCGCTCGCGAGTCGGCCCTAGACAGCAGTGACAGCGCTGACGTCAGGAGGCAGGAGATCGTCACAGCAGGTAATGATCTCACCTCCTGACAGCAGCGATCGTCATCCCCGCGGCTCCCAGCACTGCAGGATGTCCGTGTCTGCCTGCGCTGCAGCGTGACAGGCTGCTGACACTGCGGGCAGACACTGACACCCTGCAGTGCAGGCAGCCGCGAGGCCGGAGCAGGACACACACTGCACAGACACCTGGAGGTCGCACGGAAGTGCTTCTGTGCGGCGTCCAGGGAGTGTGACGTGTGTTTCCTCTGCTCCTCTTCCTGGCATAATGACATCGCTTCCTGCAAAACCGCAGGCAGCGATGGGCATTACCGCAGGTAAATCGCGGCTATTCCGGTGGTATACCGCACATCATTGCTACCTGCGGAATACCCCCGGAATACCGCAGGTACCTGCGGAAATTAATGGACATGCACATTTTCTCAAGAAAGTTTCTCGAGAAAATTTTCTCAAGAAATTTTCTTGAGAAAAATCCGCACAGTGCGCACAGCTATTTTTTTTTCTCATTGAATTTCATGGGAAATGTCTGCACAAAGATTGCAGACATTTCTCAAGAAATTTCCGGGGCAAATCCGCGGGTAAATCCGCGGGAAAAACGGTCTAGTGCGCACATAGCCTAAATCTGTAATTCACTGGAAACACAACCATGTATGAAATACAATGCAAAAGCGCAACAAAAAAATTTTTGAAATACTTCTGGTGGATAAGTTCAGGGTTATCAAGTTGTAACATTATTAGATATGTTATGTTTGTATTACTCCTTCAATAACATAGAATTCAAATATGAACACCAAAAATAAAAATATACAGACACTGTTAAACCTATAAATATCGCTTTGATGTTTAGTCTGAGTCACCATGACCTTAGCAGTGCGTGTAACATTTGACGATGCAGTCAACCAGCTGAAAGAAGCCCGAGGCTCCGCTGCAACATCCGTGCAGACTGAGGGAAGCCGACACATGACTGTGCTGGAAGACTGTGCAGTTTATAGATATGTGCACACATGGAGTACTTAGTTGCAGAAATTTCACCAAATCTGCGTCTACTAGAAAAGGAGGAAAAAAAAAAAAAAGCATTTTTGCAGCGTTTTCAGTGCATTTTTCATGCATTTGGGGTGGAAAACCAGTGGCAAAAATGCTGAACGAATTTACAAGCTGCAGATTTATTTCTGCACCAAATCTGCAAGGGGAAAAAAAAAAAATGTACACAAAGGTATGGCTGGCATAAGGATTTGCAAGCAGTTTTGTGATAAAAACACAAAATAAATGCGATAAGAACGTTATGTGTGCACATAGTCTAGGAAGAAATTGTGTTGTAAAATAAGTAATTCCTGTCAAATATACATACATATAGAGTACAGACCAAATGTTTGGACACACCTCAAAAAGTTTTCTTTATTTTCAAGACTCTAAAAATTGTAGATTCACATTGAAGGCATCAAAACTCTGAATTAACACATGTGGAATGAAATACTTAACAAAAAAGTGTGAAACAACTGAAAATGTCTTATTTTCTAGGTTCTTCAAAGTAGCCACCTTTTGCCTTGATTACTGCTTTGCACACTCTTGGCATTCTCTTGATGAGCTTCAAGAGGTAGTCACCAGAAATGGTTTTCACTTCACAGGTGTGCCCTGTCAGGTTTAATAAGTGGGATTTCTTGCCTTATAAATGGGGTTGGGACCATCAGTTGTGTTGTGCAGAAGTCTGGTGGATACACAGCTGATAGTCCTACTGAATAGACTGTTAGAATTTGTATTATGGCAAGAAAAAAGCAGCTAAGTAAAGAAAAACGAGTGGCCATCATTACTTTAAGAAATGAAGGTCAGTCAGACCGAAAAATTGGGAAAACTTTGAAAGTGTCCCCAAGTGCAGTGACAAAAACCAAACGCTACAAAGAAACTGGCTCACATGTGGACCGCCCCAGGAAAGGAAGACCAAGAGTCACCTCTGCTGCGGAGGATAATGTTATCCGGGTCACCAGCCTCAGAAATCACAGGTTAACAGCAGCTCAGATTAGAGACCAGGACAATGCCACACAGAGTTCTAGCAGCAGACACATCTCTAGAACTGTTAGGAGGAAACTTTGTGCAGCAGGCCTTCATGGTAAAATAACTGTTAGGAAACCACTGCTAAGGACAGGCAACAAGCAGAAGAGACTTGTTTGGGCTAAAGAACACAAGGCATGGACATTAGACCAGGGGAAGTCTGTTCTTTGGTCTGAGGAGTCCAAATTTGAGATCTTTGGATCCAACCACCGTGTGTTTGTGCGACGCAGAAAAGGTGAACGGATGGACTCTACATGCCTGGTTCCAACCGTGAAGCATGGAGGAGGAGGTGTGATGGTGTGGGGGTGCTTCGCTGGTGACACTGTTGGGGATTTATTCAAAATTTAAGGCATACTGAACCAGCATAGTTACCAAGGCATCTTGCAGCGGCATGCTATTCCATCCCGTTTGCGTTTAGTTGGACCATCGTTTATTTTTTAAAAGGACAATGACCCCAAACAACTCCAGGCTGTGTAAGGGCTATCTGACTAAGAAGGAGAGTGATGGGGTGCTACGCCAGAAGACCTGGCCTCCACAGTCATCAGACCTGAAGCCAGTCGAGATGGTTTGTGGTGAGCTGGACCGCAGAGTGAAGGCAAAAGGGACAACAACTGCTAAGCATCTCTGGGAACTCCTTCAAGACTGTTGGAAAACCATTTCCGGTGACTACCTCTTGAAGCTCATCAAGAGAATGCCAAGAGTGTGCAAAGCAGTAATCAAAGCAAAAGGTGGCTACTTTGAAGAACCTAGAATATAAGACGAATTTTCAGTTGTTTCACACTTTTTTGTTAAGTATTTCATTCCACATGTTTTAATTCATAGTTTTGATGCCTTCAATGTGAATCTACAATTTTCAGAGTCATGAAAGTAAAGAAAAAACTTTGAATGAGAAGGTGGTGTGTCCAAACATTTGGTCTGTACGAATATGAAAATAATAATAATATAATATATTATTATTATTATTAATAAATATATATATTATATATACACACACATATACATACACACATACATACATACATACATACATATATATATTTATTTATTTATATTACACACACACACACACACACACACACACACACACACAATTGCTTAGTGAATGAGGCACCTCTGTTAATCCTGACCCCATGTTCACATCCACACTTCGCCAAGAAGCCACTAGCTGCAACATATCTTCCCCCACAACAAAAATTAGATTTAGGCGTTCAATATACTAAATCCGGTTTCCTCCCAGATAGGTGTCCAGAGAGAGTCATGAGACTACCTAACTTACTTAGGCTATGTGCGCACTAGAGATGTGAAGTTTCTCGAGAAAATCTTCTCGAGAAACTTCTGGGAGTGAAGATTTGCTGAACTCCGGAAAAAATCCGCGGCAAAACCGCATGCGGATTTACCGCGGATTTGCCGCGGAATTGCCGCGAAATTGCCGCGAAATTGCCGCGATTTTCCCGCGGGTGGTTCCCTGCGGATTTTTGCAGGCTGTACTGCAGAAATCCGCGGGATACCTGCGGATTTAATGGACATGTTCATTTTCTCAAGAAAGTTTCTCGAGAAATTTCCGCACCGAAACTTTCTTGAGAAAAATCCGCACCAGTGCGCACAGCTTTTTTTTTTTCTCATAGAATTTCATGGGAAATGTCTGCACAAAGATTGCAGACATTTCTCAAGAAATTTCCGCGGCAAATCCGCGGGTAAATCCGCGGGTATTTTGCTCTAGTGCGCACATAGCCTTAGACAGTCGTTCTGAAATCAGCAGGTTCAGACTTTGCTATACATTTTTGGCCACCATTAATTCTGATATTTACTACTCAGTGTTTAGGCTTTTTTATTTTAAAACATGTATTATAATAAACGTCTTAACACCTTGCCGGCATCCATGGGGCATATGTATGGAGCAGGCTCAGAAGTTGAAGGGGCAGTCTGGCTTTAGAGTGACTGCAGATTCTAGAATTGTCACATTGCACACTGTGAGGATTCCCAGACACCTGATGTGGGCAGTTATGTGACCACGAGCATGCGATTTGCATACTTACAGCCACATTCCAACTAGACTGCATCTGGCCTAGCTCAATACACTTGCAGTGAGAGAGGCACTTGCCACCTAGTCGGCACATGACTGCATATATGCAAATCACATACTTGCGCTAACCGGTGACAACAAAGAGACCTCACAGCATGAAAATTCGTAAATCTGGACAATCCCTTTAAGACTGCAGCATTACTGGCACAGATTTTCCTGTAACAGCAGAGATCTGAGCTGGTTTACATGCTACTGTCAATCATTGACATCAGCATTTAAGTGCAATCATGGAGGTGTGCAGTTTTGGACCCCCCCCCCCCCCCCAATGGCTGCCATTGCAATGTTGATGGATTGCAATGGCATCTAGGAGCATCCTAAAGGCCAATATAGCTTCTAGGATTGTACATATGTAGTAGTCAAATTATAATAGTCTCAATTCAACCCTTAATAAAATAAAAGGCTATAAGCCCAGAATAAAAGCCTTATAAACCAAAACAAAACAAAAAAAACCAAAAAGTTGATATTCAGAATTGCTGATTTTCCAGTCATAACTCTCCTAAAAATGCAATATAAACTTACCAAGACAGTTTGCACCCCCAAAATGGAATGAATACAAATTGCCACCTTATCACAGAAAAAACAAGCCCTCATACTGCTGACTTCTCAAAAAATGAAAGAAAATAAAAAAATAAAATTTACAAGCGAAAGAAAATGTTGACATATTATAATATGGAATATAGCCCTATTCAGCCCCTCTGACACTTTTCTGCATCGGTTCTGCGTAATGTTCCCGTCCCACCTTATCTAGGTCTCCAGCACCAGAATAGTCATTAAGTCCGCCGTCCTCTATGAGAAATGTCATCATTCCGCTCATTCTGTCCAGGTTTACTAGACTGAGTAATGAGCCGCAGAAAACAAACAGCGGCCCATGAGTCTTCTCCGGTGACCGAGTGACAATCCTGCTAATCTCACAATTGTTTTATCATCTCTTGCATTTCGAGAGCTAGACCCCGAGCCTGATCTTTGCAGCACAATGCGTATTTATCCAGCACCATATTGGAGTACGCATTATGCGTTTGTTGTTGTGATTTTTTTTTTTTTAAGGATATGGGGGGAAAAAAATGCCACTGTAGTGTATTTTATGGTTTGTTTTTAAGATGCCAAAATACGGTACTTTATTATTTGCCTTGCTATAAAGTCACAAAAAAAAAAAACGAGCTAGGGAATTACCGTGTTTTTCCAAAAATAAGACACTGTCTTATATTTTTTTTTGCCCCCCAAAAAAGCGCTAGGGCTTATTTTTGGAGGAGGTCTTATTCTTGGAGAAACACGGTTGGGGGTAAGTTTACCCCCCAAAAAAGCAGACCCCCCACTTCCCAGGAGACTCATACTCACCAGACCAGGACATCTGCGTGGTTCCCAGGTCCTCCTGTGATCTCCGGTCGGTGCTGCACGCCGTCCTACCCTGCTGCTAGCTGACACGCTGACACACACAGCAGATCACAGATATACACAGCAGATCGTAGGAACGCACAGCCATCACAGATACACATATCCGAATGCAGACACACACAGCCGATTGCAGACACACACAACACATCACATCACATCACATCCAGCACTTACGGCAGCAGAGAATGAGAGCAAGTCACGTGTCCGGCCGCAGGTCCTGTTCGTCGCGCTGCACCGCACTGCCTCTCAGGATTCTCCCGGCGAGAAGAGATCGGTGTCACTGGAAGAGGTGAGTGTGTATGTGATCCGATGTGTGTGCGATCCGATGTGTGTGCGATGTGTGTGTGTGTGTGTGTGAGATTTGTTGTGTGTGTGTGAGATTTGTTGTTTGTGTGTGCGATCTGATTATGTGTGCGATCTGACTATGTGCGATCCGATGTTTGTGTGTGAGATCTGGTGTATGTGTGTGTGAGGGAGCTGATGTGTGCGGGTGTGTGATCACTGCAGGTCCTGCCACTCAGTGTCGGCTGAGTGTAATTGCCGGGTGCCGCTGTGTATAATGAAGTGTCCTGCAGGATCTGTATCTTTTTTAGCTGCACGGACACTTCATTATTGATCCGGGACTAGGGCTTATTTTCGGGGGAGGGCTTATATTTAAGCCTTTCTCCGAAAATGCTGAAAATCCCTGCTAGGGCTTATTTTTGGGGGAGGTCTTATTTTTGGAAAAACACGGTATTTTTTTGTTAGATGAACGGTCTTTCTCATTGATCCCATTTTGAAGTACAGTGGAACCTCGGTTTACAGGTAACTTGGTGTGCGAGTATTTCGCTATATGAGCAAAGCTTGCTGTAAGTTTTTAACTCCGTTTACAAGCAAGCTTTGCTGTAGGAGCAAATACATCCGGTTCCGTACTTTCACCGCACTCTGACCCGCTCTTAAGGCCCTGTCACACACACAGATAAATCTGCGGCAGATCTGTGGTTGCAGTGAAATTGTGGACAATCAGTGCCAGGTTTGTGGCTGTGTACAAATGGAACAATATGTCCATGATTTCACTGCAACCACAGATCCGCCAAAGATTTATCTCTGTGTGACGGGGCCTTAAGGCTATGTGCCCACGCTGCGGATTTACCGCGGATTTTGCCGCGGATTTACCGAAAATCTGCAGCAGCAGCACTTCCAAGCCATTTCAATGGCATTTTGGAAATGCTGTGCCCATGCTGCGGATTTTTCCGCGGCGGATTTGCCGCGGATTTTGATGCGGAAAAATCTGCAGCATGTCAATTATTGTTGCGGATTTTGGTGCGGATTTTTCCCATGCAAGTCAATGCAAGGTGTAAAATCCGCAAGAAATCCGCAGGTCTGTTCCCACAGGCTCTTTTTCCTGCGGATTTGGTGCGGATCTCGCAAACAAATCCGCAGGAAGTGATGTAGGATAGTTCAGGAAGAGGAAGTTTCACCATTTTGTAGTGTAGAGTAGTGGCAGTGTAGTCGTGTTGTGTCCGGACTCTGGATTGCAAGCTAAAAGCAGCTAGTTACAGGCTGCTTGCTTTTAGCTGGCAAAACAGGATCCCAGCTCTTTTTTCACAATTCTTTTTAAAAAAAAAAAAAAAAAAAAGTGCTCCGCTGTATTTTCACTGTCCAGCCCGATGCAAGCAAGCAACTGAGGGCTGTGCTTCTCAGCGGGATAAGGCTGAAGCATTCTCTGCCCCTCCCGCTGAGAAAAACAGTCCTCAGCTGCCCCTGAAAATGGCGGCTTCATTGTGAAGCGCCATTCTCAGGTGCTGTACCGAGGCTCATCCAGCCGCCCTGATGCATTTGGCTGACTGGGTAATCTGAAGGGGTTAATGCCAGTTTTCTGCAAACTGGCACTAAGCCCGAGGTTCATAATGTCATGCCTGTGTAGACATGGCCATTATGAACCTCCATTTGGTAATAAAGAAAAGAAAACACTTTTTGAAAAATTTTATTTGAAATAAAAACACACAAACATCCCTGATTCCCATCTTTATTACTCCCTGAATCCCCCGACGATAATCCATGACAACTCCGATGTGCACCCGGCTGACCCGGGCACTGGCGTCAGCCGGTCACAGCAGCTGTCAGTGTACGAGATGCTGCACAGCTCTCTTCTGTCTGCTGGGACCGGCTGACGTCCGTGCCCGGGTCACATGAGTGCACATCGGAGCCCGGCACATCAGCTGGTCGGTGTGCAGTCAGCTGACCCGCCCGCGCTCGCGAATTAAGTCAGCTGACGATGTGCAGTCATGTGACCCGGGCACGGACGTCAGCCGGTCCCAGCAGCAGTCAGTGTACGAGATGCTGCAAAGCTCTCTTCCATCTGCTGGGACCGGTTGACGTCCGTGCCTGGGTCAGATGAGTGCACATCGGCCGACTATTCAGCTGTCGATGTGCACTCAGCTGACCCGCCCGCGCTCGCGAATTAAGTCAGCTGACCGGCTGACTTCTGTGCCCGGGTCAGCTGATGCTGTGAAGTCAGCTGACCCGAGCTCAGCTATGAACTGAGCTGACCCGGCCAGTGAGTTCTGCCGCTCCCAGCAGCCGGCAGAGAGCTTTCCTGTGATATTGTCCTGGATTAACCTCTGAGGCTTGGGAGTAATAAAGATGGGAATCAGGGATGTTTGTGTGTTTTTATTTCAAATAAAATTTTTCAAAAAGTGTTTTCTTTTCTTTATTACCAAATGGAGGTTCATAATGGCCGTGTCTACACAGGCATGACATTATGAACCTCGGGCTTAGTGCCAGTTTGCAGAAAACTGGCATTAACCCCTTCAGATTACCCAGCCAGCCAAATGCATCAGGGCGGCTGGATGAGCCTCGGTACAGCACCTGAGAATGGCGCTTCACAATGAAGCCGCCATTTTCAGGGGCAGCTGAGGACTGTTTTTCTCAGCGGGAGGGGCAGAGAATGCTTCAGCCTTATCCCGCTGAGAAGCACAGCCCCCAGTTGCTTGCTTGCATCGGGCTGGACAGTGAAAATACAGCGGAGCACATTTTTTTTTTTTTTTTTTTTTTAAATAACAGTGAAAGGGAACATGGGACCACATTTTTTTGGCTATAAGCTGCGGCCACCACCACTGGGTTATTATATACAGCCTGTTAGAATGTAAGAGCCCAGTGGTGTTGGCCGCAGCTTTTCTGTATAAGCACACTGTGAGACTGCTAACAAAATGGATAATGGAGAAGAAAGGAGGGTTGGGACAGGAAATGACACAAAGACTTTTTTTTGCCTTCAAAACAGTCAAAGCTTTATTCAGAAACACATTAGAGTACAAATGGACAAAATCCGCATCAAAATCCGCAACGAAATCCGCGTCAAATCCGCGTCAAATCCGCAGCTATGCTAAGGTGCGGATTCTGGGGGAAAGCTGCGGATTTTGAGGCACAAAAATCCGCAGCAACATTCTCTCGTGGACACATAGCCTTACAGTCCGCACAAATATGCACAAACACACACATATTATGCTCACCTAACCTTCCGTTCCATCGCCGGCCTCCCAGATCTTGTAGTTCGCCGGTACAGCATGTGTATTTGGTAACCATCGCAACGATGGAGGAACTTCCGCTGTCAGCCACTTCTCAAAAGGCAGCGCACTGACTAGAGGCAAGCGGCTTCTGCCTTTGACGTCAGTGCTATGGCAGCCGAAGCTCCGGGATCGGTTGCACCGGTTACCCAATACACATCCTGTACCGGTGAACTGCAAGAACCAGGAGGCCGGTGAGGGAATGGATGGTAAGGTGAGCATAATATGTGTGTGTGTGTGTGTGTGTGGGGAATGGCACAATAGGGGACCAGGATGGGACATTGAACAAGTTGTGGAACGAATTGTCTGAGCTTGCATTATTTCCTATGGGAAATTTTGCTTTGGTGGACGAGTAACTTTGTTTACAAGCACACTCCCAGAACGGATTGTTCTCGTAAACCAAGGTTCCACTGTACATACAACTTTTAATTATTTCCACTTTTGCACAGGGAGATCAACAAAAAAAAAAGCCATATAACGGCTCATGCAGACAATATTTTCAGTTTGAGTCCCGTCAGAAAAATTGGATATCACTGAGACTGATGTTATTCAATGAGGCAGAGGAAATGTCTGATTTGTGTCCATTGACAGTGGTCCAAGGGGAAAAAAAAAATTAAAAAAAAAAATTCATCAGCATGCACAATTTGCCTCAAATTTCAATCAAATGGCACTTAGCTATTCAAGTCTAGGAGTCTGAAAAATAAAATAAAAATCGGAACACATGATACCGTATCTGGGTGCGGTCTGATTTTCATGGATTGACAGAATGGACAAGGTGGAGAAACTATTTTTTCTCCACCTCTGATCAGCATGGTCTAAAAGTGACGGGCAGCCCATTAGACCATACTTTTTTTTTTTTCTTACAGTATATCACCGTTCTCCCAAGTTGACAATTTATACAGAGCTCTAGCCGGGGTACTGGTGTCAGGGTTTATGTCAAAATTACAAAAAAAAAAAAAAAAAAAAAAAAAGATTCAGATTATTTCCCAGATGAAGCAGTTCAGTGTAATGGGGCAGACCGATACATCGGATTCTATTTGACCTTTGGTATGACGGTGTCAGTCTTAGGCTAGGTGCCCACGATCTGCACATGCAGCGTATTTTCTCCTTCAGTGATGTGAACGTTCTCTGCAGAACAAAGCGGTCCTTGCCCACGATCAGGGTTCAGGGCGCTGCGGACATTCACTGTCTTCTCCCCACTGAGAACACATGTGTCTCCGCAAGAATAAATTGACATAGGGCGGCTCGAAAAACCGCACTCCAGGTCAGTTTACACTGCGGAAAAAAAGAACATGGGATTTCCATAAATTAGCTGCTGAGTCACTGTGTAACGTGTCAGGGTACTTTCACACTTGCGTTGTTTTCCTTCCGTTACAATCCGCCCTTTTGGAAAACAGCGGAATCCGTTAACGGATTCCGCAGTTTCCCATAGGCTTGTATGGTTGACAGATTGTGCCAAAAGGACCTGCGTTGCTTCCACTGGCCGACGCTCCGTTGCTTCCGCCCAGTGGGAGGAACGCAGCATGTAACGTTGTTTTGAGCAGCGGAATCCTTAGGATTTCACTGCGCATGCTCTTTTTTTTTTTAAAAAAAAAATCACAAACTTTAATTTTGTCTCGCGGTGGCCGAACGTTCAGCTTAGCGCCCGCCCGGCCGCCGGCAAGTGACAGCGCTCAGCTGAGCGACCGGCCGCCGGCTATTGAGAGTGATCAGCTGATCGTTCACAATAGTCTGCTGCCGGTAAAACTGTAAAGGAAAAAAAAAATTTAAAAAAAAAAAAAAAAAAAAAAAAAAAAAAGCTTTCCGTTGTTTTGTACGATCCGTAGCATCCGTTGTGCCACTATATGCAACGCATCCGTAACACAAACGCAATGCTACGGAAACCGTCCAACGCAAGTGTGAAACTAGCCTTACAGGATAACAAAACTACGGTATATAAAATTTCATTTTTTATTTTTTTTTCCAACCAAAATAAATAAATATATAAAATCTATCTATATATAATTTTTTTTTATAAATAAATATATATTTATCTTACGGTTACCATGGTGATGTTTCAAGAAGTCAGAAGACACAGCTGAAGCAATTAATTTAATACATCTTTTTATAGAACTGGATTAGATGTCAAAGAAACAAAAGTCACAAGGAAGGACAACACTAGAGGAAGGAATTCTGAGACTCAAGGAAAATTGAATGGAGCAATCTCATAGCAACTACATACCAAGATAATTCAGACAATAATATATCATGAATTTTTTCTTCACACATTGTATATAAAACACAAAATATGTTGCCAATTTTTTCATTAAAATATGATGCTCTATTTAAGCATTAAAATAAAACTATCATAGGTTTATTTAGGTAAATACATTAGTTTCCGATTCAGTTTAGATCGTATTAGTTATTAACTGAAGAGCAAAATAAGCCATGTATTACGGCCCATGCAAAGTTAAAGCGAGATTTTTCATTTTTTTTCTCCTTTTTTAAATACCAAGTAGCTTTCCTACCAAAGTCTGTAGAAGGCTATGTTCCCTTGTTAAAGGGAATGTGTGAGCACATAGACCTTAAAAAGGAGACGCTGAGGGCAAATACAGCACTGGGGAGGGCTGGGAGGAATATACATCACTAGGAAAGTTGCGCGACATAGACATGGCTGTCCTGTGTGTGGGGCATAGACATCACTGGGGGTAATATATAGCATTGGTTGTGAGCACAGACATAGCTGTGGGGGCACAAACATTGCTGGGGGTATATACATCACTGGGGGAACATACTTCACTGGGGAGAGCTGGGAAGAATAGACATCGCTAGGGAAGTAGTGGGGCATCGACATCACTTGGTTGCATAAACAGCCCTGGGGATGCCAAAGGGGCACAGGCAGCCCTGGGGACGCTGGGGGCAGTCGCTCCCCTTCAGTTGAACGGGAGCACATTTCATGCCTACCCCGCTCACAAAGTAAGTCCTCACGCTGTCATTGGCCACCATGTGGACATGATCCTTTAATGTAGGAATCACAGCATTCAGCATTGAACGCTGTGTGCGAGGTTTAAAGGGCCAGCAGCCAGCAAGACGCAGCTACCACCCGAGCACCGCGGTCCCTGGAAATCTGCCGGGGGCAGCAGAAAAAGTCATTGTGTGCCACATACGACCCACAGGCTGGAGGTTCTCCACCCATTACTCTACATAAATATAGCTTTGGCTATAAGAAGATTGCCAACATCCTGAACCTCAGCTGCAGCACGATGGCCAAGACCATACAGTGATTTAACATGACAGGTTCCACTCAGAACAGGTCTCGCTATGGCCATCCAAAGGAGTTGAGTGCACGTGCTCAGCATCATATCCAATAGTTGGAGGTTAAAGGGATAGGGGGATGGGGTGGGGTCAGCCTGTCAATGCTCAGTCTGGATGCAGCACACTGCATTAAATTGGTCTGCACAGCTGTCATCCCAGAAGAAAGCGACACGCCCGCCCCAGGGCCGGGGCACTTTTAACCGGGCCGTACTAGTCCGGGGATGTCAGCGGTGGCGGGGGTCCGGCTCCGTGACCTTGGCGGTGTCTTTAATTAAAAATGAAGGGGAGAATGATGATAGGAGTTCTAGTTAATATGAAGTAAAGTTCGTGACGCCACCTGTGGATTTTGGCTTTGGAGCCGCAGCTGCTAGACGGGATTCATGGAGCTGGTGTTGCGGCAGCTGAGGTTTTTCTGCTCCCCACAGGTGAAGCTAGGCCCCAGGAAGGATGATGGTGGTCGTAGATTCAGTAATGTTGAGGTAATGGGCGAAGGCAAGTAACCAGATGATACCAGGGCTGTGGTTCAAGATGTTTACTCCCTGTTCGTTATTACTGCCCGCAGGGTGCCGGTCTCCACCAAGATGGGCTCCAGGAGATCCCTAAGGCTACTTTCACACATCCGGCTTGAGCCCTGCGGCTCAATCCGGCTGTGCAAGCTATGCAACGGATGCGGTGAAAACACCGCATCCTTTGCATAAGTTTTTCCCATGCGGCCCGCCCGGTTTTTGCCGCTTGCGGCATGCTACTGAGCATGCGCAGTGGCAAAAACCGCATGCGGCGGCCGGATGCGGTATTTGCCGCATCGCGCCGCATCCGGCCGCCATAGGCATGCATTGAGAGATGCGCCGCATCGGCCGAATGCGGCGCGATGCGGTTTTTTTTGCCGCACGAAAAACGTGCCAGGCAACGTTCCATCCGGCCGCCGCATCGGCTAAATCTGCCGCATGCGGCAAAAACCGGATGGAACGCAAGGCCATGCGGCACAATGCGGCACTAATTAAAGTCTATGCAGGAAAATCGCAACCGGCAGCAAAAAAAACCGGTTGCGATTTTCCCGCAAAGTGCCGGATTGTGCCGCAGAAGAAAAACCGGAGGTGTGAAAGTACCCTAACTCTTCGGATCCCAGTGCCGGTATTGTGACTGATGGGCCCTTCCTCTTTGCACTCTGTTGTTAGCGGGTCCTCGTGGCTTGAAGCTACTTGGGGTCCCCTTTCTTGTATGTACAAGTCCCGGTCCGTTCGCAGGCAACGCGAACCTGTAGTGGGCTGAACCCAAGTCTTAATTCCCAGGCTCTCTATGCTGCTGTGCCCCGGACACTGTGGTAGGTGAAGAAACGTGAAATCTTCTTCCCTTGGTAGATTTAGTAGGCGAGCCTGAAGCGTCCCCTAATCTAGGGCTCTACACCCTGACTGCACCGGTCCCGGGGTACTGACACTGTATCCAATCGGCGTCCGTAACTCCTATGTCCCACCGACGTCACTAGGTGAGCTCCTCTCAGGACTAGTCCCGCACTCCACTAGACTGACAATTGTCAACTGTCATTAAGCCCCTCCTCCGCCAGGGTTGCCGACCAGCAAGATTGGACAGGTCCCGACCAATGAGCAGCTATCCATCAGAGCCATCTCTAGTCTGTTACCAGAAAAAGGAAAAAAGGCAAAAAAAGTGTGTGTTTTGTGTTTACCGGAACTGGTCACCCAGGAATCTGGATAAGCACAGCACCTAAAATCAGGTGCTGTACCCTGTGGCGCCTGGAGCCTCAGGGGCACCACAGAAGCGTCTTCTAAAGATTATGCACAAGAAATGCCACAAATAGCTGTTGAAGACAAGCACACTAAGGACATGGATTACTGAAATCATGTCCTGTGGTGTGATGAGACTAAGAAACTTATTTGGAACAGATAATGTCAAGCGTGTGTGGAGGCAACCAGGTGAGGAGTACAAAGACAAGTGGGTCTTGCCTACAGTTAAGCATGGTGGTGGGAAGTGAGTGCTGTAGGCTGTGGGGAGCTAGAATTCATTGACGAAGCCATGAATGCCAACATGTACTGTGACATACTGAAGCAGAGGATGATCTTCTCCCTTTAAGAACTGGGCTGCAGGGCAGAATTCCAACATATCGGGCCCAAATTCACCTCCAAGTTGACCACTGCCTTGCTAAAGAAACAGAGTAAAGGTGCTGGACTGGCCAAGAACGTCTCCAGATTTAAACCCTATTGAACATCTATGGGGCATTCTCAAAACAGAAAGTGGAGGAGCGCAAGTTCTCCAACATTAAACAGCTCCGTGATGTCATGGAGGATGGAAGAGGATTCCATTAGCTCCGATGAAGCTTTAGTGAAAACACCATGCCCCAAAAGAGTTAAGGCAGTGCTGGAAAATAACGGTGATCACACAAAATATTGACACTTGGGGCACAATTTGGTCATTTTCACTTAGGGGTGTACTCACTTTTGTTGAAAGCATTTTAGACATTAATGACTGTGTTGAGTTAGCGGACACAACAAATTCACACTGTTATATAAGCTGTACACTGACTACTGTACATTGTATCAAAGTAAATAGAAAGGAAGGGGGAGGGGGGGGGGCTCTGCACCGATTCCACAAGATAAAATGTAGAAACTTTATTTCATCTTCTTAAAATTCATGATACAAGAAGTTCCAAAGTATACGCCATGCGACTACTCGACACGTTTCGGACAAAAAGGGAATAAAAACGGTCCTTAATCATAAGCATTGGTATGTCTATAGAACTAGGTCTATATAGCATTTAGAAAATCAGTACGGTAAGTCATTAAGCGGAAAGAGTGTGTTCTTCCAAAAATGCAAATCAGAGAAAGGAGAAGAAAAACCAAGTTAATTAACCCATGAGTGTAAAGGAGGTATATCAAAGAACTTTATTGAATATATGTTCATATAGAAAAAAATATTAAAATTAATTTCGATATCAATATAATATGGGATCGATCGAACAATTTATTTCATCTAGTAAAAAGGATATATATATATATATATATATATATATATATATATATATATATATATATATATATATATATATATATATATACACGGTAATCGAATGTTGGTTATTTTTAATTTTTATTTATAATATATTTTATTTATAATATTTGTTTCATACAGTGTAAAAAGATATTCGTGTATAAAATCAAATATTGGTTGTTTTTAATTTTTAATTATAACCTAGGTGGGTTATGGAGCATAAACAAAAAAAAAATCATGTGCACATGCCCTCATTTTTCTGCAAGACATTATCATTTTACAAATTTCATGCATGCCACTAAACAGAACTCATTTATTTAATTTGAGGTAAATATTAAGCCTAATTAGGTCTCTAAACTTGGTTTATATCTCTTGGGATTCTCTACAAGCACATTATGCACAGTTGAAACCAGAAGTTTATGTACACACACAGCATCTAAAAAGACACATCTGCATGTTTTTCTCACTACCTGACATGAAATCAGAATAAACCTTTCCAGTCTTAGGTCAATTAGGAACCAAAATTTCATTTTTTTATATAATATTTTTGTGGAATAACCATGATTTATTAAATCACAGCTTTCATGCGTCTTGGCTGCTTTCCACTAGTCTTTCACACTGCTTTTGGGTGACCTTATGCCACTCCTGGTGCAGAAATTTAAATAGTTCTTCTTTGTTTGATGGCTTGTGACTATCCATCTTCCTCTTGATTACATTCCAGAGGTTTTCCATGGGGTTCAGGTCTGGAGATCAGGGTGGATAAAAATCTTGATTTTTTTAAAAAAATAAAAAAAATCAGATTTTTTTGATTTAAATCAGATTTTTTTGATTTAAATCATTTGATTTAAATCAGATTTTTTAATCAAGTTGTACACAAGCAAAACTTTGTCTTTTTGCAAATCTAATTGTTTTACACAAATAAAAATATTAAAACAGTTGATTATGAAACCTAATAATTTTTATTTGCACTATTAAACACTCAGAATTGAACTACAGAGAGTAAGGGTACCTTCACACTTAGCGATGCAGCAGCGATCCGACCAGCGATCTGACCTGGTCAGGATCGCTGCTGCATCGCTACATGGTCGCTGGTGAGCTGTCAAACAGGCAGATCTCACCAGCGACCAGTGAACAGCCCCCAGCCAGCAGCGACGTGCAAGCGACGCTGCGCTTGCACGGAGCCGCCGTCTGGAAGCTGCGGAGACTGGTAACTAAGGTAAACATCGGGTATGGTTACCCGATGTTTACATTAGTTACCAGTGTGAGCAGGGAGCAGGGAGCCGCGCACACTGAGCGCTGGCTCCTTGCTCTCCTAGCTACAGTACACATCGGGTTAATTAACCCGATGTGTAATGCAGCTACATGTGCAGAGAGCCGGAGCCTGCAGCACAGGCAGCGTGAGAGCTGCAGAGGCTGGTAACTAAGGTAAATATCGGGTAACCACCTTGGTTACCCGATGTTTATCTTGGATACAGCTTACCTCAGCTGTCAGACGCCGGCTCCTGCTCCCTGCTCGCTTCATTTGTCGCTCTCTTGCTGTCACACACAGCGATCTGTGTGTCACAGCAGGAGAGCGGCTTTGAAGAAAACGAACCAGGGCTGTGTGTAACGAGCAGCGATCTCGCAGCAGGGGCCAGATCGCTGCTCAGTGTCACACACAGCGAGATCGCTAATGATGTCACTGCTGCGTCACAAAAAGCGTGACTCAGCAGCGATCTCGGCAGCGAGCTCGCTGTGTGTGAAGCACCCCTAAGTACTTTTTAACAATAGCCTATCTCTAACGTTTGAAGTAAGCAAACATCTTCAGTGAATACATCAGTCCTTTAAGCCTACTGTTTATTTAGGACTTTTAATAGGAAAACCAGTTGTCCTGCTTTAGCAGTTCCTAAGCGGTTTCGGACTGTTGTGTGCACAAAACCAAATGAAGAAAACAATGTCTCTACTCCTGCGGATGAAGCCGATGCAGTCAGTAGCTGAGTAGCTAGATTTATTATCTTTGCTGGAAGAACAAGTGATTGCGACTTCCACCAGTCCAGTGGTTTTAGTTCATTAACGACGTTATCTGCAAACATGTATTTTTGAAATGGTGCAGATTCACACTTCAATTTCAGCACAGTTGCCACAATGTCATGGTTAGTATTGGCGAGCCACTCCATTGCAGAGTTGATTTTCGCCTCAGATAATTTTTTCCCTCTGTAGATGGGATGCAAGATATTGGCTAAATAGTGTTCTTCTTTTAATGCTTGGTCCTTGCGGTGCTGTATTGCAACCTTTACATTGTTTGAGAGGTTCAAGAGATCTAGAGAACCTTCTAAATCTTTCCAAACTTCTGTGGCATCAGCTATGGTTGCAGTATCTTTCTGCATTTTATCCAACGCAATCGATATTGGCTTTAACCTTTCCAAAAGGTCCTCGGCATTTCTCTTCACACCAAGATTTAATACTTTGCTTCGTATATTAGCATCAATTTTATCCCGATGTGTTTCGCAAATGGACAGTAATTTTGACCAGTTGTTAATAAACAGTTCCAAGCAGTCAGCCAAGGTATTCCATCTAACATCTTGTGGTAGAACCAACTTCAGTCCTCCCATTTCCTTGTAGGTTGCATGTGCAAAATGATTATTGCGGAAATATTTAACAATTTCTACAACATGTTCCTTGACACCCAAAATATGCAGGTCTTTTGCCAAAAGATGCAACAAATGGGCAGAACAACCGTATGTAATGACATTTGTGTCATCCTGTGCCAGTTCCGCTCGCATTTTTGCCACATTGCTTGCGTTATATAGGGTCTCTCTTACGACCTGCTGCCATGGCTCACACAGATCACTTATGAAGTTTGATTGTTACTACAGCCTGAGCCAAGCACTGCTGATGTTACTACAGCCTGAGCCAAGTACTGCTGACTATCCAACAAGTTTGGGCATGTCAACTGAATGCAGGGAAAAAGAAACTAAACCAAAACTGAAACCAAGCTAGAAGTGTGGAATTAAAGGGGCAGTATGAACAAAATGTGGAGGCTATTAATAGTTTATACAATTAAGACATGCTGCTTTTAAACACCTACCTATTGCCATATAGTAAAACAAAAAAGATTTTTACTTACTTTGGGGTCCCCCCCTCACCCTGGCGTTAGATCGTTGCCCCTAGTTTCGTCCGTGTAACTATGGGCGCACATGCACACTGCTCTCACTTCTCATTTTAATCGTGATTTATATTAAAAAAAAACCTTTTGATTTAAATCAGTGATTTAAATCATGATTAAAATCATGATTTAAATCGATCCGATTTAAATAGAAAAAAATCTTTTGATTTAAATCGTGATTTAAATCATGATTTAAATCGGCGTGATTTAAATCAATCCACCCTGCTGGAGATTGGGGTAGGAATAAAGTTAATTCCCTCACACCTGCAGGGCTCTCAGTGCGGATGGCTGGGCAGCTTCAGAACGCTATGAGCCCTGTATCAGCAGGATAAGGTTTTGTTTTTTTTTAATATACAAGTTCCCAATAAGTAATATAGATGTGATATCATCATGAACACTCCTATCCCCTGTGCATTTAAAGATGCTGTTGAATTGGTGCATGATTTTCCTTTCTAGGCTTCTATGTAGATGCTGAATAATGCTTGCAAAAAACACAATTGTCTTGTGTAAGGCCAGAATGCCAGTGTTCTTGCTTTTAAAACACCGCTGCTACAACTCTGCACCAAACACACGGACTACATTCCCATGATGAGCTTTTGGTGAGTTTGTAATATTGCCGAATTTCTGTACCTATTACATAAATTAGGTTCCTTCCATTTTAATCACATTATTTAAAGCAGTGTTTTGTCTCTTTTTCGTCTGAAAATCGCAATAAGGAAAATAAAAAAAAATGCAATGTGGTAAGATGCCAAATTGATGCCACTCGCCCATGCAAGTCTATGGATGCATGGAAAACCCCAAACCACACTCAGATGACATCTGATGGCGGTCCAATATCCCCAGATTGACAAAATGGAGAAATGTTAATTTTCTCCTCACAGTATGCAACGATTCTTTCATCTAAGAAAAATTACACTCATCTTTTGCTTGAAAGTATTCAGTATAGTGTATAAAATGGTCTCCGATATTTTGTTACAGACTTCAACCTACCCTAAAATTGTAGTATTACAGTTGACAGAGCATGTGGCATACTGGAAATACCAGGAGTGATAAGGTAAGATGAGGCTGCTCACACTGCTGTCCACCCAGTCTATCTGGTCTAATACTGGAGATTTCAGGGGGTCACTGAGGTAAGAAGAAGCTGCTCAAACTACTGTCAACTCAATCCATGTGATCTAATACTTGACATTGTGGACTAGGTCTTCTTAAATTAGCACTAAGTCTTGCTGCCTACCACAACAAACCATATAAGGCCAAAAATTATGCAAAAAAACAGAGCACAGTAATTCTGGCAGCGCTATTACCTGAATTCCGTTTAGAGGGGTCTGGACTGAAGTCTCAACAGATACACTGAATGTAGATCCAAATGTGATGCTAACATAGCCTAACTCAAAAGTCACATGTAATTAAACAACATTTATTCTACTAAATGAGACCAACATACAATCCTCAACATTGAAATGGTCTATGGTGCCATTTTTTAAAATGACAACTCCAGGCTGCATGTTCCTCATGCTGCTGTGAGCAGCCATTGTGGTCTAAGCGTGCTACCATGGCCGGAAACATCTCCATGGAGCACATCTGGGGGGGGGGGGGGGGGTTTGGGGTCATTGGTCAGCAACTACACTGGGACCCACCAGTGGATCTTCACGATTTGCCTAAGTGGAAGAACATTCTACAGACAACCACGAAGAGCCTCATTGTCAGCAGCCAAGTGTGTGTACTCCTGTACAAAAAGCTCAGTGGAAAAAAAAAAAAAGAAGTGGTTTTGAATATTTTGCTTCCATTTTTCATCAGTCTATCAATCCTTTGATTTCTATTTTCCCATGAGTTTTCCAACTTGGTGTTGTAATTTCAATATTGAGGAGCGTATTTAACGTGTAAAAAGAGAAAAAGACAATGGAGAATAAATGCAAAGTCTTTCAGTTTCAGGACTGTCCTCTGTTGTAAACACAGATGTAATTGTGGGGTGCAGATATGAAAGCCTCATTATTATTGGATACACATTATGAGCTCATATGCATGACTATTCACAATGTCCTTGCACTTCAATTGATTCTACCAGATACACCCTGTTCCTTCAGATCTTAAGTGCTTGATAGACCCTTAATACCCTTGATAGATCCTTCCTATGCTAATCACAACATTCAGAGACTTTTGTAAGGGAAAGGAAAAGGAGGTGATGTGTGTGGAATGGAAATTAGCAAATGCTGAATATAATTGCTGCCTTCTGTAAACCCACAAACTACTACTGCTGCCTGAAATCTAAGTTCAAGGGACATTTATAGTAAAGAAATGGGATCACATATCCAGAAATACTGAGCAAGCAAAAAGCACACAAAGTCCCTATAAAGTCATTTGAACACACTTCTTTTTCGGACAAACCATACATAAATAGAAGATATTCCAAGGAATACAAAACAAGGATCCTGGGGTGGATATTTGCCAAGCAGCTCCTCACACAGCAGATGTCAGCTGTGTTATACAGCTGGCAACTGCCTGAAAACAGCAGTGATCAGAGCCATTTCCAATCGCTGCCATATAGCCACTTAGATGCATCTGTCAATCACTGATGGTGGCATGTAAATGACTAATTTGTGCTCCCACCCATTACCTCCTTAACCCACAGTGATGAAATTACGGGGTGCCATAGCAGCCGCGACGCCCATGGCAGCTATCTTTACATTCCCGTGAAGCCAAAGGCTGGAGATTCAACAGTCTGCGTTTGCTCTGGTTAAGCCTATGAACATGAGGGGAGGAGCGCAGCATGGTTACTGAGGAGACAAAACAGTGCACCGAGCCCTTGACAACGCCGATTAGTCACCTCTGCGTCCTCATTTGCATAAGAGATAAAATACTTTTTCTGAAAAACTAAATTTTTTACAGACTAAGTCAACTATATGACAATATTAGGACGGAGTCCCACTTGTGAGTGACACGCGTGATTCTTGCGTCAGTATCACCCTGCACGGCTGCACACTCTCCTGACCGGAGGGTCTCAGCTGCATAGAAATACAAACAGCCGACCCGCTACTGTCAGGAGAGTGTGCACCGTGCCGGGTGATGCCGATGAGAGACACATGAGAGTCACTCACAAGTGTGACTCCAGCCTTATAAGTAGTTTAACAAACTCAAATAAAAATAAATGGAAAAAAAAAAACAAAAAACAAATAACATACTGAAGCAATTTGGTATAACTGCAGAAATCCGGATTTCAGTGATGTATCACTTACTGGGCTGCTTAGTGTAGTTTGGATAAAAATAATTTAACCAGCAGTTAAACTGCATGCTGCAGGTAGTCCTCCATATTCATGAGCTCTGTATAACCGCTAGATCTGCAGTAGAGAAAACATTGATTTTACCAAAATGACAGCAAATAGCTCAGTAAGTGACACATCGCTGGAGTAAGGGTCTCTGCTTCTACATTATGCTGCTCTCAGACGACAGACCAAAAACCTGGTGACAAATTCACTTTAAAGCTAATCACCAGGATTTTCGTATATAACCTAAAGCCAGTGCTATACTGGCACTATCAGGCTGATTCTATACATACCTTTGTCAGCTAGGATGTATAGTTTTTGAAACACAAGCAAGTAAATCTTGTAAAATGAACAGTTCTTTGATTGGCAGCAGCTAATAGTGATTCCCGCACCCACGCCTGGCCGTCCTCCCACTATTATTTATGCCAATTCCAATATAGAAGGTTGTGGCTATAAATCAAAGTGGCTAGAAGGACCTTGTTCATATCCTACCCATGTGACCAGAATGGGCAGAGCCTCAGCCAACAGAAAAATAATGTTGTTTCCTGGCATCAGCTATGTTGGATGAGGCCCCGCCCCTTCTGGTCACATGGGTATGACATCAGCAAGGTCCTTCTGGCCCCCATGATTTATAGCCATAATCATTAGTAAAACACCTCTATATTGGAATTAGTATAAATAACAGATAGGCGGGGGGGGGGGGGAGGAACAACAGGCAGGGGGGCAGGAATCACTATCAAAACCCACCCCAGCTATTAGCAGCCGCAGCTTTAAGAAGCTCTCCTACTCTGCACTCATTACCTATCTTAGTTGCACCTCTGAACTCCTTTCCTGTATAAAAGACACTTGTCGACTCACTCAAATCACACTCCACCATGGTGAAGACCAAAGAGCTGTCTAAGGACACCAGAAACAACATTCTAGACTTGCACAAGACTGGGATGAGCTACAGGACAATAGGCAAGCAGCTTGGTGAGAAGGCAACAACTATTAGAAAATGGAAGAAACACAAGAAGACTGTCAATCTTACTCTATCTGGGGTTCCCTGCAAGATCTCAACACGTGGGGAAAGGAAAATTCTGAGAGAGGTCAGGAATCAGCTCAGAACTACACGGGAGACTTGGTCAGTGACCTGAAGAGCGCTAGGACCAGTGCCTCAATGATAGTTCGTAACACACTACTTCGTCATGGATTAAAAATACTACAGGGGCCACAAGGTCCCCCTGCTCACGCCAGAATATGTCCAGGCCTGTTTGAAGTTTATCAATGACCATGTGGATGATCCAGAGGAGGCATGGGAAAAGGACATGTGGTCAGCTGAGAATAAACTAGAACTTATTGGAATCAACTCCACTTGCTATGTTTAGAGGAAGAAGGAGTACAAACACCAAGAACACCATCCCAGATGAGAAGCATGGCAATGCAAACATCATACTTTGGGGGTGATTTCATGCAAAGGGGAAAGGCAACTGGACTGTATAGAAGGGAGGATGGACGGGGTCATATCTCAAGATTCTGTCCAACCACCTCCTTCCCTCAGTATAACAATGACCCAAAACACACAGCCTTCGTAAGAAGCATTTCATGGTCCTGGAGTGGCGTAGCCCGTCTTCAGACCTGAACCCTATACAACATTTTTGTAGGGAGCGGAAACTTAATGTTGCCCAGTGACAGCCTTGAAACCTGAAAGATGTGGAGAAGATCTGTATGGAGGAGTGGGCCAAAACCCCTGCTGCAGTGTGGTCAAGAAAGAACTACAGGAAATGTCTGACCTCTGTAATTGCACACAAAGGTGTTTGTTGACAAAATATTAAGTTCTGTTTTTCTGTTGTATCAAATACTTATTTTATACAATAAAATGCTAATTAAGAATCATACAATGTGCTTTTCTGGATTTTTTTTTCTATTCTGTCTGTCACAGTTGAAGTGTACCTACGATAAAAACAGAGACCTCCATTGTTTGTAGGTGGGAAAACTTGCAGATTTAGCAGTGTATCAAATACTTATTTTACCCACTGTATTGCAATGATCAAGACTTTTTCCCTGTTCTATAGGGCCCTCACTCCTCCTGGTATCTTAATTTTATATTTTCTCATTGTCTGTACATGACCCCTCTGAATTGTAAAGCGCTGCGGAATATGTTGGCGCTATAGAAATAAAACTTAATAATAATAATAATAATAATAATAATAATTCGGAGCTGCAGTCACAATTCTGCAGACTTCAACGTTTGGACCATGTTCAGGTCATTTCCATTTAACGAGGTATAGTAATCTTCACAAAAGAAAGTGCACAAAGACCTCATAGGAAAAACAAACTCTACCAATACATTATAGTAAGTCAACCAAGTCATCAGGGATGTTTGCTGACAACCGTCTGTTAGCAAACAGAACAAGCTGTATTTCAGGACCAGCGACATCTGTAATGCACTCTGGTCTCCAGGCTCCTGAACTCTCCATGTAAATTACAAGCAGAATCGGTGATCAGAAGTGGCAAAATGTTTGCAAAGTTTAACTTTACCTTTTGAACTACTGTACATGAAGAGGAGTAGTCAGCATTCACTATTAGGCTATGTACCCATGTTGCGTTCTGTCCCTGCAGAAATGTCTGCAGCGATTTGAACAGCACATGTGCTCTTCAAATCGCTGCAGAAAGAGTCCGTAATGAAAAAAAAAAAAAAGCCGATTTCATGAGCTCTGAGTGCAGCCCCTCCCATAGACAGAGAGGGGACTGCATGCAGAGCGCACGGAATAAGTGACATGTCGCTTCTTAGAACGCGCGCTTCGGGCAGCAGCCAAAGCGATGCGCTCTAATACGCCACATGCGCACGTCTCCTGCATAATCTCCATAGATTATGCAGGGGACGCAGGATGCATGCAGTTACGCTGCGGTGCAGATCGCAGCATAACTGCATGCAAATACGCAACGTGCGCACATAGCCTAAGGCCACATTCCCATGTGCGAAAAAGCTGTTTTCTGTTGGTATCTGCACCAAAAAATGCACAAATTGCAATCTGTTCTAATTGTTGGTTTTTTTGTTTGTTTTTTTTTTTTTACTTAATTTGCCCCCCTTTTTTTTGTAGATTTGACATTGCACTTTATGTTGTGTTTAATAGAAAAATTCTGGGATTTTGAACTTAAAATGCAATTGTATTTTCTACATGCCCTAAATTAAGAAAGAAAAGAAAAAGGACACAACATGTGCACAGCAATATCACTTATTAAACATCGCTGTGGATGTTTGCTCATATGGTTCCCTGCGGAGTCCATATGAAAAAGACAGTATTTGCACTAGCCTTGGGTAGTATTTAGAGGTTTTTGTCCTGAGGTGTTAAGGAGTTTTGGAAACTTTTTCACTGAAGAGAGCCTAGTTTGGACAAGATTCCATCAGGAGCAGCTTTAAAAGAACTTTTTCTAAGACCAAAGGCAAAAAAAACCAAAACGCTCAAAAACACTGAACAGATGAAACGCAAATGTTTAAATAATTAAAAATACTAAAATAAAGTGTGCTATGTCCAAATGTTGCAGGGTTTTTTTTCCCTCCAGGTTTTCATTGTTACTTCTTAGGCAAATTAAAAGCTGCTTTTTCCAGTACCAGCAAAAGCTTCGAGACTTCAGAAATCTTGTGCACACACACACACACACACACACACACACACACACACACACACACACACACACGAGATTTCTGAAATCCTAGTTTTTCTGACATTGCAAAAAGCAGCTTTTAACTTGCATGAAAAAAAAAAAAATGTGAGGTGTGATAGCCTGAAATAAACTTTATTAAACAAAGTTTTAAAGCAGATACGAGAGGCACTCACCAATGTTGAAACAATTCTTCTTTAGTTCATGTTAAAACAGGGGGTAGGGGGGAGCGGGCACCAAGCAGACTATGGCAATTTTGCTCTTTGTAGCACTTCAACAGGTCTTTGAGCAAGGACCTGTTGAAGCGATACGAGGAGCGAAACGACCGCCGTGACCTTGTGCCCCCTTACCCACTGTTTTACCACGTAGAATTAAATGTATAATTAAAGAAGAATTGTTTTAACATTGGTGAGTGCCCCTCGTTTCTTCTGGACGCTGATCTGCTGCATCTTTTAGAAGGTTAAGCATTGAAGACCCCACGAGACAGACATTCACCTTGCACTCCAGACCTCACGGCATCATACAAGCAGAGAAAATCTTTGGTGCAGATCTGTTCCGTCCATTTTTAAATTTTATTAAAAACATGTACAGTAGACAAATACTGTCTATAGTCTAAAATTTGTTCCTGTTTTCAAGTACATTGCATGTTAGAATTATTTAGGTCATTCACAAAACAAATCCACAAGCAAATCACAGATTAGGCTGAATGTCTGTCCACATTTGAGAACCATTTTCTTAGTTGAATGCGTTGAAGGCCTAAAAATGTTTATATTTTATGGTGTTTCGTGAACACTTGATTGTTTGCAGTTACAGCCTGTTTTGCACTGTATTATTGGCTGCAGAATGGGTTAACTTAAAATCCAGTGAGTTCATTCTGAGATATTTCCTAAGTCTTGGGTCCTTTTCTGAACTCCTCTTAGCGGATTTATGACCACAGACCACATCAAAGTTTAATGTAGAGGAAACAAAGATCCTTCAAAAGCCAAACAGTGCAAAACGTTTATGAAAACCAAACTGCAAAAATGACTTCAGCCTGAAATAAATGAATTTAAGAAAAACGGCCCCAGAGGTTGACACCCCTTTAAGATGGGAATACATAAGATATAAACAAAGTTCATTTGGATCTAGAAAGTAGCTTGAAAAACGGGCGTAAGAAAACAAACAGTCTGGTGTCAGTGGTGTAAATCCCACCATGCACTGGCGTTCTGTACAGTAAGCGCACACTGTGGATTCTCTGTATTCGGACCAGGAGAATGTCATACTTCGTTCAAGAGAAACACAGCAGAATAGGACACGCTGCTGACTTGTACGGCCGCTCCACAGTGTGCGATGACCCCCAATAACCGCGCCAGGGGGGCAGAAATAGCAGCAGATGGCCTAGTTATATTCACTGTTCATAGTGCTACAATTCTGTGTGATTATTATATGATCTCACTGCCATACAGACCAGAAGACTGAGCAGAAAGGTTTGGGTCGGCTGAATCTAATGTATAAGGGATCATCCTAAAGGCCTCCATGCAGATTACACTAATGCGAACCTAACAGGAGCGGACAACGGTTTAATGTGTATGGGCCGCCAGTCACCTAATGACCAGGGGAGAGATTGATTGTCCATGTCCGATTTCAGACTGCTGATCGGGCTGTCCCCCCGAGATAAGCCGCCAGCCAACATGTCAGCCGGTGATTTTGAATAGAGAACAAAGGAGCGCTCGTTCAGCCGATACGGTGGAGCATTGTTCTGTGGACAGTCAACTAAAGCGTATGCTGACAACAGACATCAAAGGTGAAAGGCCTGTGGTTGCTAGATTTCCACGGACGATGTCCACTTCCTTTTTCCATTGTATAGATAGTTCTACAGTGCACTGACGAAAGGTAGCTGAGCCATCTGGGTTAGTCATGCAATAGTCATCATGAGAAGACTCTTGTCTTGGTCTGCGCTCTTCAGATGGAGCGCAGAAGGGGGCATCATTTATCTAAAATCTCTTAGCATACCTTGTTTCCCAGTGCCATTGTTGCCCAGTTCATTCAAGGCTACAGGAGGGTCCTTTTGGCCACTGTCAGGCCGGCATAGCTTTTATTAGCACAAAGGACATGTAAACGGCAGATGAGCAGTATGGCGGAGCAGTTACACTCGCTTATAATGGTACAATGTCCGTCTAAGTACCTTTTTCCACATAAGCTTTTACGGTATTAATAATTGTATACACAAAATCCTGTGCCGCAAAACTATACAATCTAATCGTAATGAGAAAAAAAAAAAAAAAAAGATGTACGGTATGTCAGTTATCAACCAAAAGGCAAGTATTATAGGTAAAACGCCAACTCGCCTCAAGTGTTTTGTGCTGTGCGCACAACCTTTGTAGTGGTAAACGTTGGAGGTTGCTGATATATATGATATATATCAGCAACCGCAAACGTTTACCAATACAAAGGTTGTGCGCACAGCACAAACACTTGAGGCGAGTAGGCGTTTTACCTATGATAATCCTTGCCTTTACATATATATATACACACACACACACACACAGGCAAAAAATTAAGTGACCACTGCAAAATTGTCAGTTTTTCTGATTTTCTCTTTATAGGTATATTTTGGGTAAAATGTACCTTGTTATTTTATTCTATAAACTACTGACAACACGTCTCAGAATTTCCAACCAATACATTTGGTATTTTCTGAAATGAGAAATGGTTAAAATAACAAAAAATGCATTGCTTTCAGACCTCAAATAATGCAATGAAAACAAGATCATAATCATTTAGAAACAACAATACTAATGTTTTAACTCAGGAAAAGTTCAAAAATCAATATTTTGTGGAATACCCATGATTTTTAAATCACAGCTTTCATGCGTCTTGGCATGCTTTCCACCAGTCTTCCACACTGCTTTTGTGTGACCTTATGCCATTCCTCATGCAAAAATGTAAGCAGTTCTTTGTTTGATGGCTTGTGACTATCCATCTTCCTCTTGATTACATTCCAGAGGTTTATTTAATGAGGTTCAGGTCTGGAGATTGGGCTGACCATGACAGGGTTTTGATGTGGTGGCCCTTGATCCACACATTGATTGACCTAGCTGTTTGGCATGGCGCAATGTCCTGCTGGAAAACCAGTCCTCAGAGTTGGGGAACATTGCCTGAGTAAAAGGAATCAACTGTTTTTCCAGGATAACCTTGTATGCGGCTTGATTCATACGTCCTTCGCAAAGTTTAATCTGCCCAATTCCAGCCTTGCTGAAGTATCTCCAGATCATCACCTCCACCTTTCACAGTGGGTGCAAGACACTGTGGCTTGTACGCCTCTCCAGGTCTCCATCTAACCATTGGACGACCAGGTGTTGGGCAAAGCTGAAAATTAGACTCATCAGAGGACATTACCTTACTCCAGACCTCTATGGTCCAATCCTTATGGTCTTTGGCAAGCTTCAGCATGGCTCTTTGCTTCTCATTGATGAAAGGCGTTTTTTCTAGCTTTACATGACTTGAGCCCTGCCTCTAGAAACCTGTTACGAACTGTTCTAGCCATGCACTTCCCCCCAGCTGCCATTTGCCATTCCTTTTGTATGTCACTTGATATTATCCTGCAGTTGCTAAGTGACATTCGAATAAGATGACGGTCATCCCGGTCAGTGGAGAGTCACTTTCTCCCTCTTCCGGTCTGTAGCTTTGTTGTCCCTAATGTCTGCTGCTTGGCCTTGTTGTAATGGACTGCAGTCTTAGAAATTTTAAGGATGGAGGCAACATGACGCTCACTGTATCCTTCTAATGGTAAAGCCAGAATTGAGCCCTTTTCCTCACTCAAGACTTTTCTTTTCAACTCCTTTGGCATGGTTAAAATTTATTATTTCATTCCTGTTACTTTTGGAATATTACTAGCACGTGTTTTGCCATCCAGCTTATCCTATCGCAAGAGGATTGTGGAGACCACAGCAGTGTTTTTTATCCTTTCCCTCGTTAAATAAGATTTGGTTCAGGTGATCACCTAATCAGAAGCACATTAAGTAGAATGAGGTGTACTCTGGTTGGAATTCAACTGACACTGGAATGGAATGTGTCAGACATATGGAGAAGCTGATTTTTATAAAATTGGGCAGTGGTCCCTTTTTTTTTTATGATACAGCTCTGACAAAAATTAACTAAAAAAAAACAAAACATTGGGATCCACTGCAAACTTTTGGAAAAGGTAATTTTCTGTGTATCACAACTGCTTCACCCAGTAAACTGTGTTTAGCTGTAGTTGAGCTCAAACCTAACCCCGCCCACATCACAGCTCTTTGTGTACATTGTATATGAACAGTGAGCTGCTAATCAGAAGGGGCATGGTCGGTCTAGGAGGCATATGAGACCTAGTGCAGGCAGTGATCGTCACCTGCTGATAAAACCTTCATTATAAGTAAACAATAGCACACATCCTGATAAGTGACATCTCTGAATTCAGTGCTTTAACCCCACCTCCTGCTGTCCTCAGACTACATAGCAAAAACCTGCTGACAGATTCCCTTTAAAAGTAAAATGGGAAAAGATAAGAAAGATTAAGTACTCGTTCACACATGGTAAATTCTGCAGATCATTGGTCAGAAAATCTGTAGCAGAAAACTGTAGCTGGAAAGGGATGGCAACAAATCTCATCCACACATTGCAGGGACCATCCTGCATGGGAAAAAAAAGCCTGCAGTGCAGATTATATACAGTAGATCCATAGCATGTCAATTTCTAATGCAGATTGATGATGAATTTTTTGCAAAGTTCAATGAGAAAATCCAAATCCACAGAAAAACCGAATGATTGAGAACTTTGCTGTAGTTTCAACAGAAAATTCTGACTGGTCCCTGACATGGAACGAGACATCAACAATTGAGCTCGAGCAGATTCACACGTCCGGCCCAAGTACAGACTGCGATGCATAGACCGGCGGGGAGTCTTCACCCAACATGACAGGCACATATATAGGAAACAGTCCATAGTAAGACCACAAAACACTGGGATTCCGGCCTTACACAGAGATTGCATAGGAAAAGTCAAGAGAGGAAGAGTAACGATGCCAGCATCCAAAATGGTATAAATTCAATGATGGTTATTTAAATATTTTTCTAGTAAGATGGATTATAAGAAGAGAACCATACGATTACACTTTCCGAGCCATTGTGGCCATTAGTTGAATCACAACTAAGTGCCACAATGGCGCAAAATGCTGACATTTTCTCTACCTATTATATTGACCCCACTGCTGGCCATACGGCACACATCTCCGGGGCAAGTTGACTGTCTTTTACACTTTTTTCATACATCAGTCAAGGGATCCACCAAAGCGCTAAAGGCAAGTGTGATTTGGTACAAATTTACCATTGAAGATTTCCTAATATCCACTTGGTCTGACATATCTGCTTATTCCTCTTTTCATCTGTTCCTCATGGATTAAAAAAACAAAAACATATACACACCACTAGCATGTAAATCAGGGCTGTGGAGTCTGAGTCAGAGTTCATTTTGGTGGAGTCGGAATAAAATGCACCACAATAAATTGGGGACAGTAGTGCAATGCAGAGTGTGATGAAATTTTTTTTCATAGGAATTTGGGAAACTTCTGAAATGTCCTATAAATGGCTGTTCTATTCCTGATTTATAGCTACATTCACACACAGCGTTTTTGCTGCATTTTTAGAGGATACTTTTTCAGCTGCAAAAGCAGATCAGCTTTTTAAAAAACCGCATCACCTGAAAGGTTTATGAGCTCATAAATAAGGCTTTCAATAGCAAAAGCAGATTAGAAAAACACCACACAAACTGACTGCTCATTCTTTGTGAGGATCCTCACAAAACGCTGTGTCTGAATGTCCTATCTTTTCACCCATTGCCTTTGCTGGGATGCTCAGAGTCACTGCATATCACTGAATTATTTTGCCATTAATGTTCGATATGTTTGTGACAAGAAAGAAATTGTTAGTAAGACACTGGCAGTAAAATATAGTAAAGCTCATCACACTGGCCAGTTTCTCCAGGCCTTAGTGGAAAAAGTTATGCAAGATTAGGAACGCAAAAAAGAACAGGTTCTTGCCATTGTAACGAACAATGCTTCAAACAGAAGTACAATTAAACTGATGAATGAGTGTAATGAACAACAGCTAGAAGAAAATTTAGGATTTAGTATGTGTGAGATGGAAGGCCACATTGCTGTTCATATAACTGAGGAACAAACAGATATTAGAACAGAAGAACAGCAAAATGATACTTTAGGATTAGATCTTGTTGAAGCTGCTTGAAAACACTTTCATATTCATCACATGCGCTGTGTTGTGCACACGCTGCAGCTGGCAATAAGGCTGGAGTCACACTTGCAAGAGACTCGCACGAGTCTCGCATTGCAACACCCGGCACGGCCGCACTCTCTAACAGGAGCGGTTTGGCTGCATGTATTTCTATGCAGCTGAGACGCTCCTGTCCAGCCCACGCCAGGTGATCCAATGCGAGACTCTTGCAAGTCTCTTGCAAGTGTGACTCCAGCCTTAGAGATAGTCTGCAAGAGGGACCCTGGTTTCAGACATCCGGCTTTTCGCCGGTTTGGCGGATGCGGCGCACAGTGGCAGTGCGACAAATGACGGTCACATGCTTTCATGTGACTGGAGCATGTGACCCGGAAGTTGTGGCGCTGCCACTGTACTGGACTGGCGTGCGCCACATCCGCCAAACCGACGAAAAGCCGGATGTGTGAAACTGGGCAGACTTTCTGCAAATCTGATTGGAAAAGTGAGAAAGTTGGTTATTGCTGCCAGAACCCCTAAAATTTATTTAATCTTGAAGAGACGTGTTGGGAAAGGGGAAATTGTTGATCAGGTCACTCGGTGGGGCAGCACTTATTTAATGAGTGAGCGATTGCTCGAACTAAAATCGTTTTATAGATATGGTGAACCCTCAAGTAACCTTAAATGAAGGTCAATGGACACAGGTGGCTGAATTGAAGGAATTGCTTAATCACCCATTTACCGTGACTAAAAAATTACAAGCTGAGGATTTAACTCCTGGTATTTTCATAAGGGAGTGGAAGAACTTGCTATTTTGCCTGTCCCAAAGAGGAGGTTTAATCGCAGATGGCATTTCTGCTTCAATGAAACGGAGAGAGACACAGCTATTGGAAAATAAAATTCCTCTGGCAGCTGTTTATGCGGACCCAAGTCATCGTATACTGCTTGATGATCAACAGCTTACTAAAGGAAAAGAAGCTTTGAGTGAGGTAGCAGTTAGGATGAGCGGCTACAGGACTGCCAGGCGCAAGAGGACTTGGGGTCTGACAGTGCTACTGCTGCCATATCTTCATCCTCATCAGATGAGGAGTTTAACTTTGACAAGTATTTGGATGACATGGAGCAGGCAAAGCATTGCCACAAGGAAGATTTCACTCCGTCTCCTATAGCAGCACATTGACCAGATTTCAGTAACATTTTTCACTTGCTCTCAAAGAAATAGAACCGTTCAACTGTTCATCAAAACTGACTGTGCATGAGGCAATTCCTTTATACCTGGAAATTGTTAGGCTATGTGCCCACGTAGCGTTCTGTCCCTGCAGAAATTTCTGCAGCGATTTGAACAAGCACACGTGCGCTTCAAATCGCTGCAGAAACAGTCCGTAATGAAAAGCCAATTTCATGCGCTCTGAGTGCAGCCCCTTCCATAGACAGAGCGGAGGCTGCCGGCAAAGCGCACGAAAGAAGTGACATGTCACTTCTTAGAACTCAGCGCTTCTGCAGTAGCCGAATCACTGCGTTCTAATACGCTAAGTGGGCATGGATTAGGCACAATCTTCATAGATTATGCTGGGGACGCAGGACGCATGCAGTTACGCTGCAGTGCAGATCGCAGTGTAACTGCATGAAAATACGCCACTTGGGCACAGAGCCTTAGAGATGTTGCCCATGTGGTTACAGCTTTGTCTTCAACCCAAGTTACTGTAGAGAGGTTGTTCTCTAGCCTTAAAATTATTAGGTCAGATTTAAGGTCATCTGCGAAGGAGGATCTGATGGCGGCAATTCTATTTCTTACAACAAATTCATAGACTGCACAAATGTTATTCAGTATGTTTTTGTTGAAAACTGTTTTTTGCCACTTATATACAACACTATGTAAGTGGCAAAAAACAGTTTTCAACAAAAACATACTAAATAATAAACATTTAGTATATTGCTTATATTTAAGTGAAAATGTATTGTAGTGCAATGTGAACAGCAGACATTTAATCATTTTTATGATACAATAATCAAGATATTTAGATAGAACATAAAATATATTTATTGGAATATAACTTTAGAACACAAAAAACTAATTGTAAATATGTAATACAATATGTCAATATGATTATATATTACATATTTACAATTAGTTTTTTGTGTTCTAAGGTTATATTCCAATAAATATATTTTATGTTCTATCTAAATGTCTGATGTTCACATTGTACTACAATACATTTTTCACTTAACTATAAGCAATATATGTGGGAGTCGGAGTCGGTGCAAGGGAAATTGAGGAGTCGGAGTTGAAGGTTTGGCTTACCGACTCCACAGCCCTGAGTAAATCCAGTACACATACAGTGGGGATAACAGGCATTATTATTATCATCATACAATATCTGTATACTGTGAGCCCTCGTGGGCACAGACCTCTCTCCTCCTGTGCCAGTCTGTGCCTTGTATTGTTCATGATTACTATACTTATGATGTATATTCCTTTTCAGATGGAAGGCGCAATGGAATAAATGGCGCTATAAAAATAAAGAATGATCTTCTATTGGGCAACTTTTTTCAGATGTGAATATTGTCTATAAGGGTACGCTCACACAAGCATGAAAATCGGCCGAGTGCAATGCGAGAAAATCTCGCATTGCACTCTGACCAATGTTAGTCAGTTAGGGAGAGCAGTTAGTCAGCTTTTCACATCCAGATTCTGGATGCGAGAAAAGTAGCAGCATGCTTCGTTTTCATCCGTAAAATGGCCGAGAATCGGCAATGCAAGACAATGGGTGCAAGGAAAAAACGGACGGCACACGGACCATCTTAGTGACATTCGTTTTTCCAAATACAATCCTATCATTCCTATCATGTAGCAGAGAACTCTGTAAATGCTCCTGTACAGGACTGTAAATGAATAACAGCTGCTGGGGGAAAAAAAAAAACAAAAAAAAACAGATTGCACACGGAGAGCACACCATGGATGATAAGTGAGAAAAAATCGTCCTACTCTGGCAAACAAGAATGGGACCGTTTTTTCATACGCTCGTGTGAGTCCAGCCTAAGGCAGTGTACCCACAATGAGTTTTTGATGCGGTGTATTTTTGCCGACTCAAAAATGCAGCATATTAGGCTATGTGCACATGCTGCAGAAATTTTCTACATGAAATCTGCAACTTCTGGCGTAAAAATGCACCAAAAATGCTTACCTTTTTAGTGCTTTTTTTCCCCGTGAATTTTTTTTATTAAGTCAATTGTTGGAAGGGCTAAAACAAACACAGGAAAAAGCACCCCAACAATTGACATGCTGTAGATTTTTTTTTTTAACAAATTTGCAAGGGAAAAAGAAAAAAAAATGCAACATGTGCACTGCACTTCAGAAATCTCAGACTTTGCTAGCTTCAGGATAGGCATGCAGATTTCTGTGCAGATTTCTCAAAAAAAAAAAAAAACCAACACACACAAAACACAGCCTTAGCCTATGTGCCCACGTGGCGTATTTGCATGCAGTTACACTGCGATCTGCACTGCAGCGTAACTGCATGCGTCCTGCGTCCCCAGCACAATCTATGAAGATTGTGCCTAATCCATGTCCACGTGGCGTATTAGAACGCAGAGATTCGGCTATTGCCGAAGCACTGCGTTCTAAGAAGTGACATGCCACTTCTTTCGTACGCTTTGCATGCAGCCCCCGCTCTGTCTATGGGAGGGGCTGCATCCAGAGCGCATGAAATCGGCAATCACCGTTACAGTCCCAGCAAAGTGGATGGGATTTAAGCTAAGTTCACACTTCCATTGTTTTGCATCAGTCACAATACGTAGCCTTGAGGAATTACGGTATCTTGCAAAATATTTTGCAGGAATCCTGTTTTTCCCCATAGGCTTCTATTAGTGACGGATTGTGACTGATGATGCTGCGTTGCATCCGCTGCGTCGCGGTCAGTCGGTTTTTAACTGACTGCCGGGCGGGAGCAACGCAGCCTGTAACGTTTTTTGAGCAGCGCGATCCATAGGATTTTGCTGCGCATGCGCTCTCTGGCTCCCTGCCCCCGTAACCAGGATAAACATCGGGTAACCAAGCAATGCGCTTTGGTTAGTTACCCGATATTTACAGTGGTTACAGGGGGCGGGGAGCCAGCGCTAAGCTGGTATCCAAGATAAAAAGTGCTTTGCTTTTACCCGATATTTAACCTGGATACAGTGTGCAAGGAGGCCGACACTTCACCACTCGGCTCCGCCCCCTCCCGCACTCCGCATGTGTACACACACACACACACACACACACACACACACACACACACACACACACACACACACACACGTCCCCAGCCCTGCAGTCCCCGCGGCACTGACGTCCTCAGCTCCACGGCCCCGCTCGGCTCCGCCCACTCCCGCTCCGCCCCCTCCCGCACTCTGCATGTACACACGCATGTAGAGACACACACACACCTGTCCCCAGCCATGCAGACCGCGGCACTGACTTCCTCAGCTCCGCCCCCCAAACTCCACCCCCCGAACTCCGCCCCCCGAACACAACGGAGTCCGACAAAGAAATTCTTTTCTTTGTCACCGTTGACATCCGTTGTACAACGCATCAGTCACATGAGTCAAGCAACGCATGTGACTGATGCAAAACAACGGAAGTGTGAACTTAGCCTTATAGGAACCTCCTGCCCATTATGCTTCTTTTTTTACTAACTTGCAGTGCATATTTCAGATCTGCAACATGTCAGGTTTTCTTGTGCAGATTTTCCCCATAGACTTGCAACAGATGTGGAAAATCCACAGGTAAAAAAACTCACATGCCAAAACAAAAAAATAATGCTGGAATCTCCACATAAGTTTATCAATATAATTTCGTCACATACAAATACCAGGAATCAGCTTTGTTTGTTTAAAAGATAACCAATGTGGGTGGAAAAAAGTGTTAAAAAAAAAAACCCGCGCTGCTGTGGAAGAAATCCCAAATCCAGGTCGATGAGGAACGTGATCTTTATTTGTCAACACGTTTCAGAGATAATTCTCCTTCGGAACAAAATCACATCAGAATATTGTCTTGCACTGAGGCGCTGCAGCAGCCGTGTTACACGCCATTGTAGTAATTGTGATGATTTTCACATCTACAAAATCCTTTATATTCCAACTGGGGTGAGCGAATATTTCGGATAACACTTATCTGCACTTCTTTGTCTCTTCAGTTGTCTTCTAGATTTGTTTAAAACATGACATACCAACAAAAGACCCAAAAAAAAAATAAAAAAAATGTATATCTGTCTGGATACCACATAATAAAAAATGCTGATGGGAAATGTTCCAAAAATATTTTCCTCTGCCATAAATATACCTATGTATACTGATCACCTTCAGGGAATTTCAGATTATTTACATCTCATAATGTGAGAGCAGATGCATAATACATCCTGTATACAAATGGCAGAATATTATACTCCAGAGTCAGGGGTACAGATCCAGACGTCAGTGCTAAACATTAGGAAGCTCGGAACGATGTGCATGTATGGCCATTTAAAGAAATGATATAAAAGTCACCTGGTTCCTTCAAAACCTACAGATTAACCGTATAGCTTCAGGTGAAGAGAAAGGGTGTCTACTTGAAGAAAACACATTATTCCTCCCAGGAGTCATTGACTTTGTCATTAAAGTGTTCCAATTCAGCATCTTCATATGCAGGAGAGGACTAAGGCTATGTGCGCACGTGTGCGTATTACATGCAGTTACGCTGCGTTCTGCACCGCAGCGTAACTGCATGCGTCCTGCGTCCCCTGCACAATCTATGGAGATTGTGCAGGGGCCGTGCGCACGTGGCATGTTAGAACGCAGCAATTCGGCTGCTTGCCGAATCGCTGCGTTCTAAGAAGTGATATGTCACTTCTTTCGTGCGTTCTGCATGCTGTCTATAGGGAGAGGCAGCATGCAGAGCGCACAAATCTGCCGGCAACAGGCGCTTCAGAACGCAGCTTTTCAGCTGCGCTCTGAAGCGCACATTTTCAGTGCGGTACAGAGCGCACACGTGCGCACATAGCCTAAGGCTATGTGCGCACGTGTTCATATTGCACCGTTCTGCACCGCAGCGTAACTGCATGCGTCCCCAGCACAATCTATGAAGATTGTGCATGAGACGTGTGCACGTGGCATATTAGAACGCAGCGATTCGGCTGCTGCCCAAAGCATGCGTTCTAAGAAGTGACATGAAACTTCTTTCATGCGCTTTGCATGCAGTCTATAGGGAGAGGCAACATGCAGAGTGCACGAATCTGCCGGCACCAGGCGCTTCAAAAGGGAGCTTTTCAGCTGCGCTCTGGAGCGGACCTTTTGTGTGCGGTGCAGAGCCTTAAACTACTACCACCTATTGGAAGTAGCAATCCTAAAAGTCAATATCGACCCCTCAACGAGTTTTGCATAATTCATTTCCTAGAGAAGCATTGCAGGGCTTATAAGCCTCCTCACACTGATATGTCAGGCATACAGTGTAACTAAACGTTTTTGTTGTTTGTTTGTTTTTTTTGTCTAAAATGAAAAGTTCAGAAACTTTCCAAATCACTGTATTGGTGGATTTGTCATGGAGATATCCCTCCGGGAAAGACCCAGCCAAGGAGTGGCTGGTTTCTGTGTTGAGACTCCTAAGGGTATGTGCGCACTAGGCGTTTTTTTCACGCTGCGTTTTTATGTGCGTTTTTGTCTTAAAAAACGCACCCGCAGCAAAAAAACGCGTGCGTTTTTACCACGTTTTGGAGCGTTTTTTTTGCTGCGTTTTTGGTCACTGCGTTTTTAATCAGTGAACAAATGCCATTAAAGATTGTTGATGGGAAAAAAAAAAAAAAAAGGTCTGATGTCATTTCCTTCTTCAATATGTTCTTCATTGTATGCAGGAGAGCAGACCGCTGCAGAACTACAAGGCTCAGCATCCTCCATCCAGGACTGTATGCAGGAGTTTTTTGCCCAAAAAAAAAATGACATGGGCTTCGCTATATTTTTGTATGCTAGCAAGGCACAGCAGGCAGGTACGGGCTGCCCCCAACCCCCAGCTGCCTATTTGTACCCGGCTGGGAACCAAAAATATAGGGAAGCCCTTTTTTTTTTTTTATTTTTATTTCATGAATTTCAAGAAATAATTAAAAAAAAAAATGACATAGGCTTCGCCCAATTTTTGAGTCCAGCCAGGTACAACTAGGCAGCTGGGGATTGGAATCCACAGTGCAGAGTGCCCATGCTTTCTGGGCACCCCGCTGCGAATTGCAGTCCGGAGCCGCCCCAGAAAATGGCGCTTTCATAGAAGCGCCATCTTCTGGCGCTGTATCCAACTCTCCCAGCTGCCCTGGTGACTGTGGCTCGCTGGGTAATAATGGGGTTAGGGCTAGCTGTATAGCTGGCCCTAAGCCCGAAATTCATGGTGTCATGCCAATATTAGACATGGCCACCATGAATTTCTAGTAAAGATAAAAAAAAAAAAAAAAACACAGAAAAATATTTTTATTAGAAATAAAACACAACACAATTAGTGACTCCTTTATTGAAATAAAGAACCCCCCTCCGCAAGGGTCCCGCGCCGTCCAATCCAGATCCAATATCATCTGATCGGTTTGCTGGAAGGCAAAGTGATCAGATGATGTGTCAGGATCAAGGCCTGAATCACATCACACATCAGCTGATTGTATAAAAGCCGTTTGTACAATCAGCTGAAGCATCAGTGCAAAAAAACCCCCTCATTTATGTGCTGATTACCGGCAGCTCCTGGAGCGATCGGATGAGAGTCTGATCCTGTCCCATCGCTGCAGGAGCTGCCGGTAATCAGCTGATGAAGTCTCCTGACGGCAGGATCAGCTGATAAGTTAAGCCGGCCGGGCGCTAAAAAGCCGGTGACACCGCGAGAATTATGATCAGCTGATGCGTCAGGTGACTGCATCAGGTAATCCATCGCCGGGTCCTGCAGGCATCGTACGTGCCTGAGAGCACACGGCCGGAGTGGCGATACTGGGAAGAGGAGGCTGGGAGCGGACATGGCACCGGGACCCTGCAGACAGGTGAGTATGTCATTTTTTTTTTTTCTACTGTTCACTTTAGTTTTCGCCGCTGCCTCCCGCCCAGACATGGCGCCGCACGGGAGCGGACATGCACAGGACTGGAGGTGGAAGCGGCGGTGGCGATACCGGGAGGATTCACGCTTCTGTATTTACTGACAGAAGGAATCCTCTTCCTGTACACGTCACTTTAGTACCCACCCCTTGCGTTTATAGTTGCGTTTTTAGTCATAGAAATGCAGCTATATGCGTTTCTCATTGCGTTTTTGAACATCTCATTGAACTCAGTGGGTGAAAAACGCAAAAATAATTGACATGCTGCGTTTTTGTGGTCACCACAAAAACGCAGCTACAAAAAAACGCTGTGTGCGGACAGCAAAAATGAAAACTCAGACATTGCTGGGGAAGCAATGTTACTGCGTTTTCAACGCAAAAACGCGGTAAAAAACGCCGCTAAAAACGCCTAGTGTGCACAAGGCCTAACAGAGGCTCCACGGACTTTTTTGATTTGCATATTTTCCAGGGGGCAATGTACCTAGGATTTCACTGTGTTGAGCGCCCTCGCTGGCTTCCGGCATTGTTTTCTCTGGCTGGTCTCCCTGAGTTCAGTGACTATTTTGTCTTACTGGATGAACTGAAGCAGATATAAAATCTTGATATCCATCCCCCCCCCCCCTTATCCATGAAGAAAGAGATTGAAGAAAAACAAAAACGCAAATGGGTGATAAATATTTGTGGCACTTCTGGTCCTGATGTCCAAATTTTCATTTTGTAATTGTTTCATAAGCCTCCGGTGTGCAGCACAGGGTGTCTGACCAATGTAATGATGTGAGGAGCTCCGGCCATGTACAGACCTTTCTGTCCAATTTACTGAAAACGCAGCTAATGTGAGAAAATCACCTTTATTCCTCCCAGTAGCTGCCAGAACGTGCTCAGAACGGCTCCCCGCACTGCGCTGTACACCGTGAGCGGCAGCTGTGAACACGCTCTGGCACTTTCACAGCATGTTCTGCACAGATGCGATGTTCCACAAGCTGTTAACTGAAATGCTACAGCCGCCGCTCACAGTGTAGGGAGCAGTGACGGAAGCTGCACTGGGATCTAAGTGGTAACGTTTCTCCTTGTGGAAAGTTACATAAAGTTAACGGATAAAGGCTTTTTAAAAGCCATTACACAGGTTAATGGAGTTTCCTAGAAGATATGATGTCAACACCTCCACAGTTACCGTATTTATAAAATAAGAAAAAAAATATAAAACAATATCATTGACCCCCTTGTACAAAAGTAAATGGAGAGTTGGCCATACATGTTCACTGCTCTCTGCAGGAAGTATACAAAGAGATTGCCAGGACAGCAGAGGGTCCCTGTTCTCATATTAGGGTATGTGTGCACGCTGCGTTCTGGTTTGACAACAAAACTGCACCCTCTGGCAGACTTTGACAACTGTAAATACTGCGCTTGACAAAAAGAGCGGTAAAAACGCATCTGTTTTTGACAGGAAGCCTCGACCTCATTTCCTGGGAAAATGCATGCTTTTCTTACAAAAACTGATCCAAAACGCAAGAAAAAAAAGCAAGAAAAACGCACAGATAAGATTTTTCTTGCGCTTTGACACACCACATTGAAGTCAATGGGTGACAAACCAGACAAAAATGCAAAGAAGTGACATGCTGCTTTTTTTTATCGGAAGATTTAGACAAATATTTGACAATAAAAAGCTGACAAAAAAAAAAAACTGCAATGTGCGGATGGAAATTCAGATCTCCCATAGACTCTGCTGGGGAAGCAAAAGCATGCAGTATGTCATTGACACAATGCAGTTTAAAACACGACAAAAAAATAAAAATGCACCGTGTGCACATGGCCGTAAGGTTTTTTTTTGTGTTTTTTTTTTTTAAATATGCCATAAAAAGGTGAAAGGATGAATGTACAGCTGACCCAAAAAGCAGAAAGGATGCAGCTTTCTTTTTATCAACACATTTACGATAGATATAAGAAAAAAAACAACACACAAATAGCTGGACAATCCCTCTAAAGCTCCAGTCCTGAGTCCCCTGCTCCTTGTTTTAGAATTACCCTCTGACATTTTTATCCGGCCATCGCGTACCGTTCCTTCTGACTCCCAAAAAGTCAGAAATTACATCACAAGTGCTCAATGCAAGTCTGCAAGAGCCAGAACAAGGCTCTCATAGATTTGTAGGCTGTTATTTTAGGCTGTGTGTGGCCAAATAAGCATGGGTCTCCCCAGCCTGAGAATACCAGCCCCCAGCTGTCAATCTTTATCTTGCCTGCATGTAAAAATTGGGGTGGGGCGCACGCGGTTTTTAAAATTATGTAATTTTTTTTTTTTTTAACTTAATTAAATAAAACAAAAACAAATATGCTATTCCTCTTATTTTGATACACAGCCAAGGTAAGAGCACGGCTGGGGGCTGCAGTCTGTAGCAGTTTGCTTTATCTGTGCTGGGTGTCATGATGCATGGGGGTCATCCTACACCAAATGTTTTATTTATTTTATATCATGATACTGATCCACAGACCACGCCTGTGATTGGTTGCAGGCAGATGCTGTCACACAGGCTGGGGGCATGTCTGACTGCTACCAATCACAGACGCCAGGACGGTAAGTGGGCGGGGAAAGCAGTGCATATGGATGAGTGATAATGCAGGGCCTCGAAAGTGAATTAGCGGCTGCGGGAGCAGTTACAGCCGCGCCAGAGCCTAAGTAAGTGTGAAGTGCTGGCGTCATTCTTATTTTACTTTCTTTTTTTCTTATTTACAAGGGGAGTTTTTACCTTGGTATTTGAAACCAAAACCAGGAGTGGAACAATCGGAGGAAAAGTACAATAGAAACACGGGCTCCACTGCTGGATTTATCACCCACTCCTGGATTATCTACAAATACAGAGGTAAAATCTCTTAAAAAGCTCATCATGGGAACGTGGCCTAAGACATACTGACATCTCTGACCCGGACATTGCCATTTTCCATTCGAGAATCATTCTGCACCAGTGGTTTATGTTCTACCAATCTAGAAATTGACATTTATCAGGATAGCAGCCATGTAATTCTACATTTGTCGTGCAGTTACTGCTGTTTGGCCACAGCCTCAGCCTGATTATCAAGGCTGCCAGGAGCAGAACTTGGGGTGATTATCTGATTATCCAGGGGCCACGTGTTCTGCCCGTATTTTTCACAGATACAACAACATGTACCCTTTAAAGTCTATCGGTCTATTTACACTGCAGTATTAGGAATGAGCGATTCTAGGAACATTTGTTCATTATAATTGAGAAGTCTAAATAGGCTGCGGATCTCCCAACAAAAGAAAGAAAAACAAACGATTGTTTGTCGGGTGAAATGATCTTTCGTGCTGTGTAAACAAGACGTGCGCTGCTAGAAACAACAGCAGCCTGTACACAATGAGCGATCTATTGCAGATTGCTCAAAACGCGTCTAACACATGGTCAGCCAGTGTAATTAACTCACCGCTAATCTGGAAACGAGGGGCCCTATTCACATGAGCATGCATTTGTTGGAAACTGTCCACGGGGGGGGGGGGGGGGGGGGGGACTAAAAAAAAAAAATGTTAAGGTTAAAAACTCACACAAAGCTATGATGATGATATATCATCATTTGTATTTTATTTCAAGTCATTTTTCATTTTTGTGGCATTTTGCCACTCTTGTTCTAAATACTTGAAAAATAAGAATTATTCTTACCGTTAATTCGATTTCTAGGACCTTCCACGACAGCATAGGAGGTTGTCTCTCCACGCCCTAATTGGGACAGGAAGTTCAAGAGGTTTAAAAGGACCCTCCCACCTCCCATAGCCAGTGTCTTACAAAGAACCCATAGCAAATGAGAAGTACAACATATCCATGAATATATGAATATAAAAGGGGAGGGAATTACCTGCTGTCGTGGAAGGTCCTAGAAATCGAATTAACGGTAAGAATAATTCTTATTTCTCTAGTCCCTTCCACGACAGCATAGGAGGAATACCAAAGAATTGATACCTAGGGGGGGGACCACAGCCTGCAGGACTGTCCTGCCAAAAGCCAATCCCTGCTGGAATCCGGATCCAGACAATAATGCTTCATGAAAGTATGGAGGGAAGACCACGTAGCTGCCTTGCAGATCTGCTCAGGAGAAGCCCCTGCCCATGCAGCCCAGGAGACAGAGGGAGCCCCGGTGGAGTGCGCCGTGAATCCGGTAGGCGGAGAGAGATGCTGAGCGAGGTAGGCGTCTCAAATTGCCCGCACAATCCAGTTGGCGACGGCACTCTTAGCCACCTTCCTGCCCTTATGTCGGCCAAAGGGCTGGATGAACAGGATATAATCAAGGCGCCAGGAAGCAGTAACCTCCAGGTAGTGCAACACTGTCCGACGAACAACCAAAGAATGAAACCCTTCCTCACCCGGAGGAGTCTGACAGAAGGAAGGCAGGATGAAGGACGGAGAATGGTGAAAAGCCGAAACCACCTTGGGAAGGAAGGAAGGGTCCAGCTGAAAACAATGCTGTCATCTCTGACGGTCCGGAAGGCTCCCGAATAGACAAAGCCTGAAGTTCCCCGACTCTACGAGAAGACGTAATAGGCACAAGAAAGGCAGTCTTGTGAGAAAGAGAACGAATGTTACAAGAGGACAGTGGCCCAAAGGGTGACCGAGAAAATCCGGTAAGGACCACATTGAGATCTCAGCAAGGCGTCAGGATCCTCCGCCGCGGACAGAGCCTACTAGCGGACACCCTGAAACTGTGGATCCAGCGACGATCTGCCAGAGCCGGGACAAGACTGTACGAAGCGCCGAGATCTGCACCCTCAGGGCGCTGGGCCGAAGGCCTAAGTTCAATCCACTCTGGATGACCTCGACAATCTGCGCAATGGTAGGCCGGAGCGGGTCAGGAGGCCGAGAACCACACCAGGAGGAAATCTCATCCAGACCTCAGGGGAAATACTACTAGCCACTGGTGTACGGTCCTTTTGTAGAGCAGCCACGACCTAGTCAGAAAGTCCTTGGGCCTTCAGTGCTCGGGCCTCAGAAGCCAGGCAGCCAACTGGAGCTCCTGGGGGACCGGATGGAATATCGGATCCTGAGACAGGAAACTGGGGTCTGAACCCAGGAGGACCGGTCCGTCGAGGCTGAGAGTCAGGATCAGGCAGTACCAACTCCGTCGCGGCCACAGAGGAGCGACCAGGATGGTCGTGGCTCCGTCGTCCCTGATCGTCCTCAGGCTTCGTGCGAGAAGAGGAGTAGGCGGGAAGGCGTATCGAGGCAAAAAGGACCAATCGTGGCAGAAGGCGTTCACCCCCAACGCGTTGCCCCGAGGGTTCAGGGAGACAATGTTGCGACCTGGCGAGTTCCTGCTGAAGCAAAGAGGTCCACCTCTGGAGTACCCCACCTTGCCACCAGAGAGCAGAACACCGCTTGGGCCAGACTCCACTCCTCTGGGTGAACATCCTGACGACTCAGGAAGTCTGCTGGAAGGTGTAGGGACCCTTGTAGATGGACTGCAGAAAGGGGCAGCAGGGACTGCCCTGCCCAGTGGAAGATCCGGGAGGACACAGACTTCAGGGCGCCGACCTAGTACTGCCCTGATGGCGGAGATGTGCCACTGTGGAGCCATTGTCCCAGTAGACCTGGACATGAGTGTCCCGGATGGGATCCTGTGCAGCGAGGAGGGCTTCTCCGACCACCCCGAGTTCCCGGTAGTTGGAGGACTGGGTGCCGACCTAAGGGCTCCAGCCCCCCTGAACTGATAGTCGTCCACCATAGCCCCCCAGCCCCTCTGGCTGGCATCGGCTGCCAGTGTAACCAGGGGTGACCGGGTCCAGGCAACCCCAACCATCAGGTTGTAGGGACACACCAGAGAAGGGACGAGAAGACGGGTGCCGACAGGCGAAACCGGAGTTCAGGAAGGAAGGGAGTCCGACCCAATGAACCAGGATATGATCCCATAGACAACAAGAGTGGGCCGGAGCCCACAAGACTGAGGGAATGCAGGACGTCATAAACCCAGGGCCGATATAGCGCCTCGAAGGGTCGGGCGCGCTTGTCTATGAACATAGAGAGTTTGGCCAGCAGCGTCAATCTGTGATCCTCTGGGGGAAGTATGCCTGTCAGGATGAGGCCAACTCTGCAACGGAGGAAGGTGACCACCTCAACCCTGATCCTTGAAAGAGCCTTGGAGCCGAGAAGAACCCGAAGGGAAGTATCTGTAAGTGGAAATGAAGCATGGCCCCTCCGTGCAGAACCGCAATTTTGAGGTACTGCCGGAGACAAGGATGGAAGGGCACATGGAACTAGGCGTCCCTCAGGGCAATCGAGGCCAACAGGTGGCGGAGACCGAGCAGGGGAACAACAGAGTTCCCAGACTCCATGCATGAAACGACGGCATCTGACCCGCTGGAATTAGACGCCTCAGATAGATGAAAAAAACCGGACGTCCCCAGATGGTGTGTCGCGGAGGCCGGGGGGGGGGGGGGTTGGTTGGGGGAAGAGACCAATAGACCCTCTGAGAAGAGCTTGTAGGACCCCTGGCCAGGCGGAGAAGGCCCGCCACTGGGGAAGAAAGGCAGAGAGCCGTCTCCCCACCCGAGCCGACACACTGTTCGTCATGCTGAGGACTTTGTGGATGGGAAGGGATGAGAAAAGTACTCCCCTCACCCAAAGGGTAGTTCCCACGGTCAGACTCACCTCACCCCTTGGGCTGGGAGGCCCGAGGTATCGAGGGACGAAATGACCGTTGCCTGGAGGGTGTATCCGGTTGGCCTGACGATCAGTCGCCCTGTCCAGAATATCATCCAGGGCAGGCCCAACCCTGAAACAGACGGGAGCAATCCGCAGTGTGGAAGGAGAGTCCCTACTCCAAGCCTTAGCCTAGAGCTCGTCTGTCCAAGTTAGACAAGACTGAGGTCCTGGCAGCCAGGCGGACCGACTACACAGAGGTACCTGTCAAACTAGTTGCCTTCCTAAGTAAGGGAAGGGATTCCAGTACTCAACCCTAGGAGCACCCCAGGAAATGAGCCTCCACTGGTCGAGCCTGCAAAGGAGGGACAGGGGGACCGAAGAGGAGGCAGTATGGGCCCGATGGGAGACGACGAAGCCTCCTAGGACTTCTTCCTGAGACTCCTGACCTAACGATCAGATTCCCAAGCTGGTAATCGTCCGCAAGGGGGAGTGCCGTTTGTAGAGCGACCTTGGCCACCTGCATGGGAATCTCCCAAAGCAACCCAGAACTCTCCAGGGGAAACTGTGTCAGAGGACACTCCAGAAAGCTCCTCAAGGAAATCCCATTCTAGAGAGAAGATCCAGGACAGTAGCATGCCCAGTGGTTTTCAGGTCCGCGAATATTTCGCCCTGAACGGAGGGGAGGACCTACTCATCCTCCAACCCCATAGTGCACCCAACTGCTCCATTAAGATCCCCCAATCATCTCAGGGAAAAAGAAAAGACCGGTCAGGCCTCCCGGAGGAAAACCTTTATCGGGACCCACCGAGGCGGAATCAGCCTCAGGATCAGACGACTGGAGGTAACTGTTTTGTGGCAGAAGGGTCAGCAGCAGGGAGGGAGGCCAGCGAGGCCTGAAGCTCCTGTATCAACATGGACCGTAGCTTGGCACAAGGGACGGTGTCTATATACACGATGCCTGCCCTCTCCACTCAACGGAACAGAGAGGCGTCATCAGACCAGGCAGCCAGCCCATATCCTGATACAGCAATATCCAGGAGTGTCCACTGAGATTCAACTCCCAGTAGCCCATGGAAGGGACAGACGTACACTGCTGGCAAAGTTTCCGTTGCACACTTGTCAGACTTGACACAAATACCAGCAGGCACATCCTCCTGGAAACCACTCACCAAGTCAGCCTGATACCAGGCATAAGGGACCGTCCCTCAGCCTCTTACTGAAGCAGGGGAAACGCTGGGCTCTGCAGAAGCAGAGGAAGACCTGACAGTGCACACAG